>NW_027281478.1:0-106415 GCF_046629955.1 Centroberyx affinis | reverse complement strand
GCGTCCTTTTCATGAGGTTGACTTCCTCTGCCAACGTCGATTTAGCTTACAAAGCAGCGATACACCTGTGGGCACGACTAGATGGCCTGTAAAGTGAATTCCAGTGATGTGTGTGTGTGTGTGTGTGTGTGTATGTATGGCCAGAGGTCTTTGTTCGAGGCGGTCACGTGAACAGTCTGACTCGGCGCTGTCCCCTCCCCTCTGCGGTGCGCCACCATACAATAAAATGTTCAAATGTACAAGACAACAACAACAACGCCACGTGTTCCAATCCAGACAATATTCGCTCCGGGGCGATTTTGCTTAATGACCAAAACACTGTCCTTAAAACACGAAAACCACAAAAAAAAAAAAAGAAAAAGAAAAAACATCTCCTCTAATTAGCCATGCAAGAGGCATTAGCGATGAAGGGAAGAGGAGGAGGAGGATGGGATGGAGGGAGATAAGGAGCGAGGAAGAGATGAAGGGATGGTGGCAGCTGCAGGGATGGAGGTGGGGGGAGGTGAGCGGTGATCAAGTCAGAGCGAATCGATGGCACTGAGGACGACAAGGCGGATGGTGTGTGTGTGTGTGTGTGTGGGATCTGAATAAACAAACTGGCGAACATGTGAGAGAGCGATGGAACATGGGAACGCGGCGACATCGATGAGGCGTGTGGTTGCACGTCTGGTCTGCAACACGTTTAGCTACCGTGGGCTGGAGGGGAGAGGAGACGAGGAGGCAAGGATGGATGGAGAGATAGAGGGAAAGGTATGAAAGGAAGGCGCAGAGGAGGGAGGGTGTAGGAGGAGGACAAGGGGGAAATAAAGAAGGTCAAAAATGATGGATAGAGCGGGAGGAGGAGGAGGAGGAAGGGAGGTAGAGATAAAAAAAAATAAGGGACAAAATCGATCAGGAGGGAGGGGGAGGACGGGAAGAGGAGGGAGAGAAGTAGGTGGAGGAGGAGGAGGAGGAGGAGGAAAGGACAGAGGAGAGAAAGAGAGCGAGGGCGGGAAGGAGGGAGGACGGAGGGGGAGGAGAGGAGGGAGGAGGAGAGAGGGATGGAGGCGTGCTGGATAGGTCCCAGGAGAGAATTTCCTGCTCCTCTCCAGTAGGGCAGTCTGACAGACGACTCTGTGGATCTAACCGCCTATCCTATGTGCATGTTAATTAGGGAGAGAGAGAGAGAGAGGGAGAGAGAGAGAGGGAGAGAGAGACTGTAATTTATAATATGCTTTGGAGTAAATAAGTCCTGCCAAGGAGACTGGCACAAAGGAAGCTCAGGTGTTTCCCTTGTCAAAACAAGTCAATGGACTACTCTCCATAGGCCTTTAATTACAGCTTCAGTTTCTAACCTACTTCAGCGTGCAGCCAGCCAGCCTGCATACATTCATAACTAAATACATTTAGACCTATAGATGAGCATATATGTGACCTTTTGTCTGTGTCACTGCTGAATATTTTATAGCCTGTGTACAGCCTAGGATATGTATGTACATTAGTGTATAACTTAGAATATACACAGGTGCTTGAGCCAGTAACTAAAAAGTAGGCTAGTAGTAAACAAGGCATTATAGAATGGCTTACGCTGCTTGTGGACATTTTTCTTGTGGTTAACTTTTCCCTGACCTTACCAGACTGTCGACAACACCGAGCACAACAACTAGGCTAATGGTCTCTCTTTTTCCTCTCTTTCTCCTCGCCTCTCTACTGGAATCCCCCCGCGATCCCCCCCTCCTATGCCGCTCCAGCCGTGCTTCCCCGGTCCGTGGCAGCGCGATTCTAAATGAGTTTAGCCTTTATTAGTCTGTCAGAGGGAAAAACATTGTTTCCCCCAGTAGCAGGTCGAGATATTATTCATCTATAATTGGTAATAACCCCCGTACCCCCACCCCGAGGCGGCTCAATCTCCACTGAGTAATCACTGCTATCGCCCGCTCTGCTGGAACAGCGTTATTAGGTCGATGCTACTGTCTCCACCTCTGCTGCCTGCCAAGGAGGTTTATTATCATACAATATATGGCTTTTCTACCAGGCTCCTCTAACAATCGGAGGCTGTGGAGAGAGGATCTGGCCCAGGAATTTTATCTCACGCCAACCAAGTTTCTAGCAAATCAGCATTCTACAAAATCAAATCCACTGGGATGGGTTAGACCGAAACTTCATCTTGACGCTATCAATTTTTGGGGGGTTGACGGTGAAGTAAAATCCTTCAATTCTCTCCTCAACTATTTGGTTACAGTGAATAATAAGATTAAGGTGATAGTTCAATTTAAGTTTATATAGGTAATAACCCCAATAACCCGGGTTTTACATGGATTTATTTGACGCAATGAGGCGTTTTACGGTGTCAGGCGAAAAACACCAGAACATTTTGTTAGACTGCTTTCTTGGTTCAGGTTGATATGTTCATGGAACATTTTGATGCAATCGGTTTTGTTCTGTGTGTTAGCTGATTGCAGCCACACCACCACTTGTCATGTTGTTCTTGTTAAAAACGCACACCACCAAGTCTGGGTCAACTTCCTCTGTGATCCTTCTGACACATGCACACATTTTAAAACATGAATGAAATCAGGAGTTTACGTAAATCCAAATATTGACTAGAAATCAAGGTGTGTTAACTGGCTTATGTTTACATAGATTATGACGTTAAGCTGATTAAAACAATCAGATGAAGGCATTTACATGATATTTACTATTGCCTATAGTATTGCCTATATTGGGTTAAGATCAGATTATGTAAACGTACCCGCCGTCCCTTTCTTTTCACTTCCTGTCTTTATGTCGCAACCCTTATAGACAGCCAACATTAGGAAATTTAGAAGCAGCAATAAGATCATGAGACATAGAGGGGGATAGAGCAAGTGAGAGAAGAGAGAGAGAGAGAGAGAGAGAGAGAGAGGAGAGAGAGAGAGAAGAGAGAGAGAGAGAGAGAGAGAGAGAGAAGAGAGAGAGAGAGAGAGAGAGAGAGAGAGAGAGAGAGAGAGAGAGAGAGAGAGAGAGAGAGAGAGAGAGAGAGAGAGAGAGATGAAAGTGACCTTGCTGCTGCTTAGAGCACACAATATTTCATCAGCTAACACTAGGGCACACCTGCCTCGCAGCTATACTCAGGTTCCCACATCTGCCAACGGCTCTGTGCTTTGTCCATGTGAGGAAGTGTCGGGGGGGGGGGGGGAACAGACAGAAAGAAGGAATTCACATGTGGCTTCACTCTCAGACAAAAAAAAAAGATTCAATAGTACCTGAGAGAGTATGGGTAAGTTTCAGGGAAAGAAAAGGCTTGTTGGTTGCAAACAGACAGACACAAAGAGAGAGAGAGAGATGTGGAAATGATAGGGCTTTCTGACTGTAAAACACCTATATTTCAGAGTGCGACGACTGCGGCTTGGGATTGCCCTGTGGCAACAGTGAAAGTAAATGGGTGAGGTGCATGTGTTTACCTAAATTCTGAATAACTCAAAAGGGACGCATATCAATCCGATGCTCTTTCTCCAATACCAGGCTATTGGACCAGCAGTTGAATAGAAAGGAATCAGACAAACACACAAGTGAGGAAGTGGTGCCACGTGAGTGAGGCAACGTTTTCCTTTTCTGTGAGCGGGAGAAGTGAAACCTAACCAGTGGATACTCTCTACACGCAGATCCATTCAACATTTCAAATGAAGTCATTCACTTCTGCAACTCTGGGTTATCGTGACATGCAAGCTGCTGACAATAAGCAGCTATGTCGATTCATTTTGTTAGTCGGTATAGTTGCTAAGGAAATAAAATTAGATGATGTGCCTAGACAATTTATCATAGAGATCATAGATTTGTGACCTACGTATGTGTTGATGACTATGTGTTGATGACAGTAATGGTAAAATATTCATTTATGGTCAGGAAGTATCGGAAATTAGGTTTTGGTTAGCCACTACAAAGCCTCAGTCAAATGCTGGTAAATTTATACTCAGCCAACAACCGTTATGAGGTTTGACTTTCCCATTGACTTACATGCATTTTTTAAGCTATACACTGGGTTTCCAGGGACTTGAGGCTAAGAAACATTCTCAGCACAAGGGTCACTGTAAACTTGCAATTTACATGAGAAACAAAAATAAATGAAGTGGAGGTATTTCTTGAGACAGTAGCATGACCAGATCTCTGAGAATTGGTGAGGAGGAGGATGACATAGCTTGCCTAAAATAAATGAGCGACTAACATCAGTATGTTGCCAAGCCTTGGCATCAATTATCTGCCTGCGGCCTGCACCCTGTCACCTGCCTCGATGACTTCATCCTCACCACTCTCCCTAATCTGTTATCTTCAGGTTTCAAACCAACATTGAAATAAATAAATAAATACATTTGAGCTCTGCTGTGCAAACAACAGCAAAGCTACGAGTCTGTCCAATGGGATTTTCCCCTTGCTACGCTGTTCAGCCAATCGGATGTCAGTTTCCATAGGATCGACCTCCGACCTGGCCCTATACGGCTCTGGAGCGACTATAAACAGCCCCTCCCCTCGCTGCCTCACTGCTCTGCTCCATACCATTAAATGGCAGGCACAACATCACAAAGGAAAGAGCTGACCTTAACCGTCCTGAAACTGTTCTGTCTGCACACTCCTACACACACACACACACACACACACACACACACACACACACACGCGCACACACACACACACAGGAGAGTCAGGAACAGGACAGCCCACTCCTAGCTGACCCCAGAGAAAAGAGAGCTTTCATCTGCAGGCAGCTGCCTTAGAGAGGAACACAACATAAGAGAGGACAGGACAGACCCAGAGGAAAATGGACAGATAGTGGAGGAAAAAAAAAAAAAAGGACAGAGCCAATCAGCCGACCGGAGTAAAACAAAGGGCTATCTGTAAAAGCCCTGGACTTCATCCCCCCCCTGTGATGAGAGAACTTCGATCCCCAGGCAGGCGGGCTGGGAGAGAGCTACAAAGCCCTGATCTAGCCTGTTAAGCTCCCACTTCGATTCAGCTCATTGAGCTCTGTGCTGCTGATCAATTAGAGAACAGCTGAACCAGCTGCTGACCACAGACAAACAAACATTCTCCTTTTGCCATTTTTAGGCACAGCCTCTAACCCTGTGTTTCATATTGCTCTCTTTCTCTGTACTACCTTTTTTCTACTCTTTTCTCTATTATATCTAATCTTAAGTGTTTTCTCCTCCACTGGTCTCAGAGCCAGCCCCACCCCTGTGCCGTGTCACAGTCTGGTGAAGGCTTCTAGAAACCTTGAGGTGTTGCCTTAGCTGGGCCCATCTGTGTAAGCCAACTCACAATATACATAATAAAAGAAGAAGAAGAAATATCTTTGGGATTTCCCCCCTCCAATGAGATACACCACACCCCATCCCCAACTATACAGTATCTCTGGAGGTCAGGCCAGTTACACACCAAGGCAGATAGTCAAGCCCCACTGGACAATGGACATGATGCGTGCAAGACATCAACGAACTGTGTTCTTTAGAAATATTGCACCAACAGTGACATCGACAGCCACATCTACAACAACACACATGACCAAAATGGTTATTATCATTATTATATTATTGGATTCGGCATCCATCCACATTTTCCAAAAAGCTGAACTCACATACTCCTGAAACCAAGAGGGATATTGTGCTTGCAGTACATGAATATATGACCAGCAAGCTTCAGCCCCCACATTCCAGTCATGTTTATACACAAACCAACAGCCACACCTACGATAAAACCCAAATCTGCCACACACAACTATAACAACACCACACCCACCCAGGCAAACACGCACCCACGTGTGTGTGTGTGTGTGTGTGTGAGACTCACCCATCCTCCTTGGCTTTGGATCCAGGGCTGGATGTGGTTGTCCAGGTAGACCGTCATCCACTCGGCGATCCGGGCCACCAGCGGACTCATCTCCTTCTCCACGCACTCGACGCACAGCGCCCCGCCGAACGCGAACAGCCCCACCACGCGGCCCCAGTTGACGCCGTCCCGGAACACCTCGTCCATCACGCTCTCGAAGCTCTGGTAGGCCGTGGCCGGCGTGATGTGCAGCTGGTCGTGCAGGTCGCTGAAGGCGCGGGCGTACCGCAGCTCGAACTCGTTGGCCGAGTCCCGGAGGGCCTCCTTCACCGCGTCCAGGCTCGTCGTCGACGCCGACCGTTCCCGCCTCAGCGGGGACGCCGGCGGGGTCCCGGGACTCGTGCCGTTGAGCGTCCCGTTGGCGTGCGTCACTACCCGCTGTTCCTCGGCCGCCCCGGCCTGCCCCCCGTCAGTCCTGTTCGGAGACTCTATGAGCCCGATGTGGTTGAACGGATAGTTCCTCTGGGAGAGTTTATAGTTTATGTAGAAAACCACCAGTTCTCTGTTTTGTGACATTGTGAATTTAAGGTTCTTTTTCCTTCTCGTTGCTCCGGTCCGTCTCTGCTGCTCTCTTCGTCGAGCCTTACTGTGTTAAGAGTAAACACACGCTGTACCAGGCTTTCTCCCTCACTTTCCTCTGTTCAGACCACCATGGTCAGCTGATATCCAGAGGACAGCTGGGGGGTAAAAACCAAACCTACACAAGGCTGACGAATCGGCTCAGGCCCTGTGGAGAGACAACAATGAAAGGTCAAAGTCTGGCTAGCTTATAGGATGCTGTGTTTGGGCTGAGAGTTTGCAGTGGTGGCTGTAGACTTTCAAATTAAATTCGGACAGGTGGGGTCAAAGTGCACCTCTCTAATTGGGCTGTTACATATGGAGCAGATGGCGATGATATTCATGAGACAGTAGTGGGGCGAGTGTGTGTGAGGGAGAGAGGAGGATGTGAGGCTTTAGGTTAGGAAAGATCAAAGGGACGGGCTGGCTGAAGGCCCCACAAAGACAGCTACCGTCTCCTTATCACTGAACTCTGACCTCTAGTCCGAGCATCAAGGCACCTTGGTCTTCTCAACAGCAGGCTGTCTCTGTTGCTGACACTGACATCTGCACAGCGTCAAAGAGTCAGCAAACCCTTGTATCTCCATACAAACCTGGCTGGTTTTCCCCAGGTATTTTTGGCATCTTACACTTCATTATCTGTGGTTTGGTTTTGTCCCAAGGAAACTTTTTGGTTTTGGTTTTTTAAACATGCGGGGAATGTCAGCTGTTTATTACAGTACTAAGTAAAACCACTATTGTTCCAAAATGATGTCAGTATAACAAAGAGCTAGCTGCCCAGGAAACAGTAGGTCTATGACATGATAAAAAAAAAGCTTAAAAATCTATAAAAAATATTCATATGATAAAAGCATAAACAGACAACCCCAAAACTAACAGAACATAATAGCTATGAAAATAGAAATGGAAAATTTGATGAAAGCATGGAGTTAATAATTACTGGATATAGAGATCATCATGCCATTTAAGTCTGCCGCAGCCATTCCCCCATCTGGCTGCTGTCATTGTCCCAAATATTACTGTGTGGAACCCAGTGATGTAGCGGTAAATAAAAAGGGGGGTAAGCTGTGACCTCCATCTGGTGATAATCATAAGGCAAACAACCAGCCATTGAAACAAAATCAATTCTATTTTCACAACATCAATTTAATACTACTTACTATGATGTACTATGAATTTACCTCATGAAGACTTATGTCAACATAAAGAGTCTGACAAATTTAGTTGAGGTGGGCTCCACTATATCCCTGAAAAAAAGACCCCATACTAACAGAGCACATTAGCTCTAAGAGTATAAGCTGACATGTATTATTTAGTTATTTTTTGTTGGCTATAGAAATAATCTTGACATCAAAGCCATTCCCTCATCTCGCTGTTGTCATTGTCCCTATCACTGGTGTGTGCACCCACACAAAAAGATGTGGGAGGAACACGACCTGATGATGATCCCGAACGTGTGCTGGTTATCATGCGGGAACCTGACCTTTCTTATGGTAATACCGACATTTAAGATGATTGACGACTGTTCCTAATAAGCTTGTCTGAGGCTGACTGACGGGAAACTCCATGTAAATAGTTTGACTGATATTACATAATAGGATCACATATCCTCCTCGCAGCACAATAGAAGCCTAATTCAGTCAGAGGAAGATCTCAATTGGCTCCTGGCCAACCACGCGAGCTGCTGTTGCTTTGTCGCGCACAAAAAGTATCATTCTGATCATACGGTTAGCAAACTACTTCGCCCTAATAATGGTGAATAAAGACGGACATATCCTGTTACAGCAGATAAAGACCCACAAGGCAGTGGTGTTTACAATGGCCACATGGTCCCAACACGTGGCCTTTCTTACTGTCTATGGGCTCGGGTCGTATCGTAGCCCAGCACTGATGTAAACATCACACAGCATCTCCAGGGACTTAACGAAGTCGCATCCGACCACGGAATTTGGTACCTGAATGCAACACTGTAATGGTGATCGCTCAAATATTAACTCACATAAAGCAAGTTGTAGGTTCTGTTGATGTTGATTACGGTGGAATCTGGACTGTCATGATGAACCACCAGCGATAGTTTTGTCGCCGTCTTTCGCCACAAACAGACATCTATCTACTTTTCGCCTGCCCTATCTGCATATCGATTACGAATCTCTAGACAAAACAATAATTCACATTTCCTTTTGATCTCCGTCTCTGATACAGAAATAGAGAAGACTAACGCCTTACCAGCAATAGGAAATAAAACCAGGTGGAGTTATCCTCGGATCGTTCACGGTTTTTTCTCAGTGTACACTCCAATGTCCTGAATCTGTTTGTCTGTCCCAAGAAGAGCTGTCAAAATCCAAGAATGGAAGGTAACACCACTTTGCTACGTATGCAAGAGTGTGTATCTGTCCGCCTTCCCTCTCCCTCCCCTTGCTCGCCAAACCCTCCCATTACGTAACATGCTGCCTTCAAGTGCCGTCCGAAATATCGTAATCACCACCAGTGTGCGCATGAACGACCAAAGAAAGTTGCCAATTCGACTGGGAAAGTCGAAATTGTCTATGACAGGGGTTCCCACACATTTCTATGTTGAGAACTGTCAAATTGGTATGCTTTAGACATTTGATGGATATATAACTGTCTATACGCTGTAAGTTGGGAGTTAACAGTAAGTACAGTGGAAACTATGAACATAAAATAGTCCTACTCAAACATTATCTTACTGTGCTTATTTCTATGGAGTGAAATAATAGTGAAATTAAACTGTACTTAATTTCGCTGGAACCATCAAGAAGCCAAAGTGGTCCCCAGACCCCAGTTTGGGAACCACTATCCTATGATACTCAAGTTGCCGAGATGTGATACTTAGGGACCAGGGAGCATGGAAGCCATGTCAACAACTGATTGAAAAAGTGATGTACTTGAATATTATATTTTAGTATATGTTTGCAATTCTTTGCACATAATTAGAATTGTTGGATGTAACCATTTTCACTCTTTAATATTTAGTTGTCACAGAGCAAATTTGAGGTGTGAAAAGTGTACATTTCGAAAATAAATAAAATTCTTGTTTCCAACCAAAAGCGCATACCAAATTCAATATACTAAACGGAAGCCCAGGCGTATGAGGAGCACCTGAAGGCAACAAAGATTTCCATTCTCCTATCATAAACACTGGGTAGGACCTTTAATCACAACGCCTAAAAAATGCTTCTCTACGCCACCACCCTCTGTTCAAACTGGCCAAGCTCAGACTCTAAACAGACATCACCACACTATAATCAGCATCACAAAACTAATTCATCACAAAAGAATTACAGACAGAAACATCTCCGCCTGCACTACTGTAGATGGCCATTGAAAATGTAATGAATATGGCTGTCAGTGTCAGGGTCTGGTGCGTTCGCAAATTCGCTGCCTGAAAGCCGACGAAGGCGTATTTACATTAGCAAATGTTTTTAGTGCAATTACACATACATTATTCATCAAATTGAATGAGATTTGACGAAGAAAGCTAGCTGGGAACAAAATTATGGTTGCGCATTCTTTCCAATCTGCCGAGCTGCCGGAAAATCCTGCTGTAGCTGGAATGAGAATGGCAAAGCCACCCCCTCTATCACTGATTCTCTCACTAAGTACCCAACAATACAAATTCATGCATCAGAATATAATTCGCAAACTAATCAGAAACTCTTACTTGTAGGGTAGTCCCCATAAAGTCATGTCTGGCGGCTCAGGCGGCACACAATCCAGACATCGGCAGGAGGAATCATATCCGTCATTGCTAGCCTGCCTGGCTAACGCTGCCTAAGCTAGCTAGAGGCTCCCATAGATCCGCCCACAACTAACTACGTATCATGCCAGTCTCCAACTACCTGACTACTTCATTCAACAAGGAGAAGATACAACAAATGAATTACGGAGAAAACTGTAGTTTCACGCTGGAGAATGCCATTTAGGAGTGACAGTCTGACTTCGCATGTAAGCTAGCCAGCTAGCAGCGAGGAAGTGCTAGCGAACTTGCTAAAGTTAATTGGTAAGTACCGAGCTAGTTTACGTTAGTTAAAGCATCACTTGTTCTGCCCCGTAAATGAATTGTTTAACGTGGTAGTTTAGTGGAACTGTCCCATACCTCATCGTTTGCCTGTGTAGTTATTGGTTTATGGATTTACACATGGCGTTTTCTTTGATAGATGTCCATCTAGCAGCTGTTAGACAGCTTTGCTCTTTACTTACCAAAACAAAGGATGTGACAGGTCTCCATGGTAACCTTTGTTACCCCAAAATCCCAAGCGCTCGACAGTTTGATGTTCAATTTGAACAGAGCGGCACCCTGTGGTCACCCTTAACAACACAGCGTAAATCCAATTTCCCCAGCTCAACTCTAATGCTCACAAGTAAATTACACATATTAGATTCATTAGAAATGTGAGTAAATTAATAATTAGTGGCAATAGGGTGGAATCGTCGTTTAAGACACCTTCAACCTTGCAGCCCAGGTTAAAGCTCTGTGGCGGCAAACATCCCCACTGCTGAAGTGTCCTTGAGCAAGTCAGTGAATCCCTAACTTACCAGCTCCAGAGCTGCTGTTCTGTAGCTGACCCTGACCTCTGACCTCCCCGAAGAGAGGGAGAGCAAAAAGATTCCCTATGATGATCAATAAAGTATCATAGTAATTATAATGAGTCAAATTCATCATTCATGGCATCTATGGTCCCATACTACCCAGTCAATAATTAACTCAAGAGCTGAATCAAAAGGCAATGGACTGGATCAGAATTCAGGGTTTATTGATTACTTCACCAAATGCTCAGAAGATTACATCACAATATTATGTATAGAACAGTATAGCACTTTCATTTCTATGTATCTTACATTGAAAACTTTACAGTCTGTATTTCTCCGTATACTGTATATATATTTATATATTCCCTAGCTTTAGGGAAGAAAAGTAGACATCCATAGTTGCGAGGGAAGGAATGCTTCTCAAAAAATATTTAAATGCACTTTAAATAATTACATACATCCTTCTTTAAAAAAAAGGCGCAGAATGAACTACAAAGGATTACTACAGGGAGGATCCAGTATTTCAATGGAAGAGACGTTTGGTTTCGCTTAATTCCTGAACCCTTCTGTGGTTGCATTCTGCTGCTGAACGTGACAAAACACTGACTGGCATTCCAATCATCCAGAGCAAGATGTTACACTGAGCGGTGTTAATACATGACCAAACTCTCCAACACAGACACCAACACGTGTGCAAAAGAATGTGTAAAATAGAAAACCACTTGAGTAGAAGGAGGGTCAATACCATCGTCGTTTATGAGCATGAAAATACAAACACAATGTCTCGCTGTATAGGGCCCATTCCTGGATTAGTGGACTCATTCGAAGGAGCTAAGAGCCAAATGTAATTCTACAACCTAGAGGAGTAGATTCCAGGTTTAGTTCTCTGACCTCAGAACAGTCTAAGGCTTGTTGCGTCAACACAAGAGGGAATGCATGACATAGGGAAGTAGACAGTCTTTCAACCGGCTGCTCATTGTAAACTGGCAGTAAACATGAAAAAATAACCCTAGAACAAATTAAAGCAAGTGAGAAAAATAAATAAGTAAAATCTCATTGACAGGCAATAGTGATTAACATGACAGGATGGTGTGGTGGTGTGGTGGAGAGCAGAGGCTAGAAGCACGAGACATAGAAATGAAGCTGCACCGGGTTACAGATCCGTTAGATCTTTGATAGTGTTGTCAGGGACGCAGATTGTTGTCACTTGCAGCTCAGAGTCTTCAGTCTCTTTGCAAATAGCAATAAGCCCACTATCTAGTAGCAGTGACTTAAGAGGGGACATAAACACATCAGTGGAAAACAAAGCTTTGGGATGGGCATTGATAGGTGAGGGTTCAGTTACCACAATATATTTTGATCAGATCACCAAACTCACAATAAGGGCGACACTCGTGGTGTCATCATATTCTAATAGGCACAGGTGGCCAAAGGAGCTTTTCTGATAGGGGAATTGTAAGGTTCGTCAAGTTCAATGGTATCTTTCATTTGCTTTCAGCGTTTAGATATACATTTTTTGTTCATAAAAAAAAAATCAACAAAGAGAAACAAACAAAAACAAAATCAGGTACAGGGTTTGCAACAATATCAATAAATTATTTGTTTACAGTTCTTTTCTAGTCATTACATTTTGAGATGAGAGCCGGGGGGGATGACGACAGACAACAGTCAGCAGAGAGGCCTGTCCTGATCACAGTGCTGTTCATCCCCAAGAAAAAGGAGGGAGGAAGGACAGGAGAGGAGAGTTTCTACAAGTGGAACGCAGGAGAAAAACCGAACACTTTAATGCTTCTCCTCTATCCGAGACAAGAGCAGAACATTGCACTTCAAAAGAGTCCTGATCTGAGAATAGCTACAGTCTACGTCGTCTTTCTCCTGACATTGTAGCCCCTCTGTAAACTGCCTCAGTCCAGAAGAGGGGGAAAAGTCTTTTAACGCGTTACGCCCACCTATAGTCCACACATCAGTCTCCGTCATTTGCACTTCTCCATCCATCCATCCCTCCAATACATCCACCCATCCTAGGACGCGGGCGTCCGAGAGGGCGCCCCCTCGGGAGCGGCGATGTGGAAGACGGAGCCGATGCGCAGGAAGAAACGCCTGAGGACGGCCCGCAGCTCGGGGATCAGGTCAAACTGCATCATTTCACACAGGTGGGGGTAGTAGCAGGACGCATGGGGCTTGAACTGGAGAAGCAGAGGAAAGGAAAGCAAGAAAACACGTGGATTAGCCCCGAACAGATGATTCAACCCACTGACATACCTGCATTCACCCCTTTTAACCTCTGAGTGCTTCCATAAGATGTACGGTTCCTGTGTACTGTAAAATATTTATAACGTATACAACATAAATAGACAGGGCTGTACCACTAGGATGCATGGGTAATGATGATTTTGTCTTTAAGAGGGCATTTCTTACCCCATTGATTGTTTTTTAATATACATTTTTATTGCATATTGGCAAATAAACACTCAATGTGTACCACTAAGATTTGTTTTAACTTCTTTCCCACTGATGGAAATTTGCAGCAGGCCTTAAAGAGGAAGATGGTGCCGTTTTCTCCACTCCGTCCCCAGCCAGTCCATCTTCCACCCCCCGATTGTTGAGTTTTTTACAATATCGGTTTTGTTTTTTGTTGATGCAGTGGTTTGTATGGCGTCTGTGTTTTCTTCTACTGCTGGCTGTGTGGTGCAAAAAGGTTTTACTGCTTCAGGCTGCATACTCGGTTGTTTTATGATCAAAACACCGCTCCATTTTTCGGGCCCAGAACGCACTGGAAAGAATCCCCAAAGGCATAGGCTTGCACGAATCACCTACAGTGCCCCCTCATTTTTAAACTCAAAGACATTTTTATGAACTTTCAACAGCATTTTTGCCCCGAGCCCCCGTTAATTTCAGATTCTGGCTCACAGTTGATCACAACTGGGCTTAATCGCAATCCAGAGCTCCATCATATTTGCAACTGTAGTTCCTTGGTCCCCAGGGCCGTCCCTGCCCTGCCTGCATAAAACTCTTGCCCTCTACATACTGTCGCAACTAACTGTGACCGACCCCGTCTCGCTCCTCTGTTGAAGTCAGATGTGTAGCCTTAGGGAGGACAGTAGAGGAAAAGGCAGGACTGTCCTCTGCTTGTTAGTCAAATAGTTTTCAATGTTGGTTACGTCAACAGGAGCTCAAGGGTAGAGGCAGTGGGGCTCACAGTCAAAACAACATCTTTGTAATTGGCGAGGGTGTACAGAGTTGAACTATGCTTTCAAAATAATAGAACATCCGACAGGAGGGTAGAGTTGAGGTCAGTTAATGTTCCTGTACGCCTGTGTATGTTTGTCTGTCAGTGTATCTGACATTATAATTGGTAGCAGGACTGTGTGTGTGCTCCTACCTTGTCGTCGGGCAGCCGTAGCGTCCTGGTGAGCAGCAGCATCAGCAGGCTGGTCCAAGCCTCTCGGTGGCTCTCTGAGGTCAGGCTGATGAAGTAGGCCAGGGCCTCACTACACACCCTGAGAGAGAGGACACAACACACTAAAGTTAGACTACTACCAACACAACACACAATGCTGATGTGTCCCCAACACTGTGTAGGCAGCATCGGTCAGCCTGCCTACTGGAGCTGCCACGCTAGTAAGGAACTTTGTGGAGATTTTAATTGGGGAATTTTGATGTCAAATGGTTTGAATTCTGTTAAGGAGGCTAAAAAGAAGTAATGAATACCCAACAAACACACACAAACACACAGTAGACACACTTTATAAGGCTGTTCCAAATCCAAGTGTATTTGCGACTAAATGGATTCAGCCAGACAAAGTGGGCCAAGTCTACACGCCCTGGAATAAAGAACCAACACCCATCATTTGACCATCAACACCACACACGTGCACATCCTACATGTAATGCATGACTCAGCTGCTCCATTGCAGCCGCTGAATGACTAACAAAACAAGTCTGTGTTTGTACGAGGCACATAGAAACCCATGGCATATCATATATATACTACATGCACAGTCTGCAGTAAATGAATGCACAGTGAAGTATGAAAAGTATAGCCATGTATCAAAACAAAGCTCACTCACCATGGAACAAACACCAGCACTGCACTTTCCGCAAATGACATGGTTGGTGCTTATTTATCTAAGGTTTAACGTTTAACTAGGCCATGACACGTTGGCAACATTTTGAGGGAATGGCGATGAGCAACTGTGATAACACTTGTGATCAACTCTGTTTTTCACTATGCATTTCATTCTCCGTTCAGTTTGTACCAACTGAGGTGCTTAGGGCAACACTGCTCTCAACTAGCTGTCACTGTGTCATCAAAGCAGCAGCTGTCACTCACAGCAGCAGGCGTGTCTGGATGTCGGGCCACGAGTTCTGCAGCTGAGGGTCAGAGTACATCCTGAACAGGATCCTCAGGCTGCAGGCCAGACTGCTGGTCTCCTGCTTCAACAGGTTGGGCTTTGATTTCCCTTTGAAGCCTGAGGAAGGAAGAGAGACAGATCTTAATAGAGATACATGCAGAATGTGTGCTCAAAACGACTATGGAAGCAGTGGCACCGGGACATGTGGAAAGAAGAATGCAACTATCTTACAGGGTGTCTGCAAGAGTAAAAATTAAGACTATTTAAAAGGCCTTTTCAATGTCAGATTGAAATATAAGACCATTTCTGCAATTCTAATAAAGATGAAAATGAAAAGATCTTCAGTCCTATCAGATTATGGGCCTGTGTGACTGTGTGGCTGATTTCTTTACTGGAAAAACACAGCACAAAGAAACCATTCTGTCGGTGGTCTCTCGACCATCCCACAACCAGAAGACTTCATTCCCAGCAGTAGCAATGTGTCCTGTCCAAGTGGTCTGACACTGAACCCATACCTGCGTACTCCTAAGTTGCTCTGGATATGAGCGTTATTTAAATGAGTCAAATATAAAATGCAAACTGCAACATTTGCAACAAAACCTCTAAAACTGAATTTTACACTTAAAATTTTGTATTTAACTGTATTCAAGAGCTTTTAAGGCCTCAAGTTTAGATAATATAATTTAAGACATTTTAAGACCTTATGTATCACACGACACAACAAACTGATTTTTGGACCACAACCAAACGGAGTAGTATTTACTATTCCATTTAGGCATTTAGTTATTCAGAAAAACTTAAAATAAGTACAACAGTTGAAAAAGTCAGTATTAGTGAATTAAGTAATCCCAAGCAATCTAGTAAAGAATAAGTGCAAAAGAAAGGGATACAATTCTGCGGACTAGAAAAGGATAGAGGATTTTTTCCCCCCTAATTTCTATTCACCTGCCCTCCAGAGTGCCGTCCGCTGCTCGTTGTTGGAGTTGAAGTCCTTGGCGAAGGTGTGCGACTCCAGCAGACAGTCCAGCAGCTTGAAGAGGTGCTGGGAGGTCAGGTGTCTGTACATGCCCTGATCTGGACCCGCCTCGCCTCCCTCAGCCTCCGACTCCTCCAGAGCGTCTCTCTGACGGGAGGGGAGAGACGGAGAGCAAGAGTTTAGTTATATCTATCAACTGCAAAAAACACAGGATCCCTTGTAAATATTACACCCAAATCGCAGCTAATGAGCTCTTTCCGATGATCAAACGGTCACCTGCTGTCACGGATGGCTCTCACTGAATTAGTCCCAACACTCTTTGAGACAGATAAAACAAATGGTATATGCATAACAGCCACTTACGACAACCACTTAGTTATGATATAACAAAATTGTTCTGACATCCTATCAAAAGTGAAATTCAGTACTTGCTCATGCTTTGAGATAATACTGATCCACACATAATTCTACTGACTACTGCAGAGCATTTGTCTAAGAGGCGAAAAGCAATATATCTTTCATAACACTTATCTTTGTTCCCCTTTTTAACAGTTTCAGCTGTAATAACATCTCCACAAATGCAAAGAAACAAGGAAACGATGACAAAAGAATTTAAGGCCAACGGTGGAATGAAATCCAACAGTCAACCCATATGGTAGCTGCTGTGACCGACCTGTGCGGCAGCCATGTTCTCAGCGTCCTCCTTCTTGCTGGTGGCTGGGTAGAAGACGATGTTGTCTATGGTCTGGATTAGTTCCAGCTGCACCACACATTTAATCAGCAGCCCTGCAAACAGCTTCTGGTCTGACACTCCTGCAACACACAGAAATACAAGCCGAGTAAGACTGGATAAAGAATGAGAGATGTGGGTATTAAAGTGTAAAACGCATAGATTTTTAAAGAGGTTTCATGGTTTCTGTTTTGAACGATTTTTAATGTTGGAAACAAAACAAAAACAAAAAACAAACAAAAGCTAGCTGATTTGCATTTGAATTTGATGCAGTTCTGTGCTTGGAATACATTTGTAGGGTGAGAAATGTATAGCAGGTGCGTCTCCTCGCATAACCTTCTGGTTGGGAGTTCTGCCAAAAACAACAAACTGGCCTCCAACAAATCCGTGAAAAAAACATGGCGATGGCGGCACTCCAAAGACATATTCAAAAAAACAGAAAAAAAAGACTTAACCTCAAATATACCATTTTTTATTAACGGCCACTGACAAATACGTGGTATAACTGAAGTTAAGTCATATCCTACGTTTTTGAATAGGTTTTTTGGAGTGCCGTTTATAGATTTGTTGGAAGCCTGTTTGTAAGGTGACCAGGGATTTGCAGTAGGTAGACGTGTGTGTGTGTGTGTGTGTGTGTGTGTGTGTGTGTGTGTGTGTGTGTGTGTGTGTGTGTGTGTTCTTATGCATGCTGTACACTCACTGGCATTGGACCTGCCCTTCCAGGTGTCGTCGCTGGACATCTGGCTGTGTCCTCTCTCAGACAGCGCTCTGTCATAGCTGCTCTGGGACTGGCTGTCAAAGTCAGCATCCTGGAGAGACACAGAGACAAACGCCATGGATGTTCACAGGTCCGCGACAGACATATTCACAATATTCACTCAGTTATATTCAATTAACTTGTTTTGCTGATGAGGAACATTGTAATAAAGTATTGTTCTTCACATAGGAGAACCTATATTTTAAAGTTTTATTCCAAAACAAATTATTTGCCATTTTGGAAAAGTGTTTAAAAAAATCATAGAAATCATTTTATACAAGTGTCATAATTCCCATCGGGTGGATTTCTTATGAAAAACAGTTCTTCATTTAATGGCGAAATGTAGCTTATTATGTTCCAGCCCAAGTGTGAAGCTTCTGCTGTGCTGTTGTTGTAAGTAGTTAAGTCAGTGATTATGTTTGTTTATTTTCTTACTGTATGCTTGCCGTCACAAGATTCCTCTTCCTGTCCGGCCGGTCGCCATGTCAACAAGCTGATGTGAAAAACAAACAGAGCAGTCAGATCAGCATCAGGAGTCATGTGTTGTGACAAATAACATCCTGTCAGAGCTCTAAAGCACAGTAATGTTTAATTCCTACAGTACTCCATCTCAGGGGTATTTGGTATCTTTCTTTTTCAGTGTTGACTGACAACACAATAAATAGCAGTGCTGGGTCGACTGACTTTCAATTCATCCAATTCAGTGGATTTTCTTTAAAAGTTGACAAACTTTTATCTTAAAAAGGTTATCTTGATGGAAATAACTGAGAATGAATGCCATAGTACTAACTAGAGAATAGCAGTTAATTTTACATTTGAGTTGGCTGAATTCAAACTGAATTGGCCCTTAGCCGCTGCTGTAAGGGTTTGGGGCTAATCGGCTTTCAAATTCAACCCCTTTAGGAAGTGGATTTTCTTTAAAACCCCAAAATTGATTATATTTTCCTTCTAAAAAAATTATGCATCATATTTTGAACTAAATAATTGAGTGGATGAATGCTATCATTAACACATGAACATGCAGGTTCATTTATATTTTGGCTGAATTGAATTGAGCCTCAACCATAGCTGTAAGTGTGGTTGTTAAGGACGTACGCGTGGGGGCTTGTGTTCTGGAAGATCTCCAGCATACAGGAGCAGGTGACGTTCCAGACCTCGGGACTGAACTTCTCCCCGTTCAGAATCACCAGGTTCTCCAGACAGTTGGTCCCCGACCGAGCCAGCTGCTCGTTGTCTGTAGGGGAAACGTCAGGACTTTAGAAAACTGTTGCCGTAAATATACAAATCTACTAGTGTCTGTGTACTTTACTGAAGTCCGCAATCAGGGACTGCACTCTATTGACAAAGCAATGACATTACAATTGCTGAATACTGTGATTGTGATATGGACTGTGATACATATGGACAGCTTTTTTGACATTTTTTTTTCAGTGCTTAAAAATGTTTAAAATAAAGTGCTGGTGGGGAAAAAAAGCCAGTGTTATAATCCCAATCATGTTTAGGATCTGTGTGTATTGCTAGAAAAACATTTTTTTAATTAAATTAAAAATGTCTCAATTTGTCGGCTATGGATTCTGCACAGCACCAAAATACCTTGTTTAGAAACACCTTTCTAAGAAAATAAATGGAGCCTTTTGCAAATTGGAATTTCTTTTACAATTTAGATTTTTTTGCAATTTTGTGCAGACCTATTATTTGTCAATGTCTTCAATTAAATAACTGCGAAATCAAGACAATACCACTATTGGGACAGCATAGTTGGTATTACCTCTCTGCCTTAAAATATAACCTTATTTGCACCCACCTTGCCTGACACACCACTGTAGCTGTGTGAAAATGTCTGCCAGCAGGACTTCACTGAGGGGCTCATAGAACTGAGTGAACACGTCACAGATGGCGTATAGTGCGTGGTTACATGTTGTCGTCATCCACTCTGTTTTCTGGCAGAGACAAACAACAAACACATGATCATATGAACCAAAGTGCCGTTTTTGATATTTCTCCTATTATTGGTAACTTAAGCTTTTCTGCCTCTCCTGGCTCACAGGAGGAGGGCTGCCTTCCGATATGTGAATGACTTGTCAAAACATAAACAACCACGGGACTTGGTGACCTCTGACCTCTGTCTGCTGCTCAGGCAGCTTCATGTTGTCGAAGATGCGGAAGACGATTCTGAAGAGGTCGTGCCACCAGTGCTTCTCGAAGGTGTGGCCATAACTCTTCATGATCTCAAACATCACCGTCAGACCTCTGTCAGAAGCAAAGACCAACAGTTAGGCATCGGTCTTGGTTGCATGGTGGCTCTCTACAGCCAGCCGGAACAAAGCAGGTACAATATGGGATCTCTAACTCAATAATATGGAACAAGCCGCTCTATTCCTGATTCAATTTGTTATAAAGTCATAGGATTTCACTGTTCCAACAGACATCTGGGGTCACATTCCACCTAGAATGTACTGAAATCATCCGTTTTTAAGTAATATTACACTTTTGGTTGGTTTGGTATAACATTTTTAGTCTTCAGTACTGATATTTGACATAGGAGTTGCTGAGCAGTCAATCATCAACACCGGCTGTCTTGGTAATCAGGAGTAATCTCTAAGGTTTCTTTTCCTTTTAGTAGTCTAAAAATCATACTTATAATACACTAACTCAAAAAAGTTTTTTTTAAAATGGTAGTTTTGTCGATTTGCAATAGTCAATAAAAAAACAAACAAAAAAAAAACAGGCAGTGAAACACCACTAGAAGAGAGGGGTAATTTTGGAGCTAAGAGAGACCTCTGTACCTGTAAAGAGTAGCTAAAAGCGTACTGAAAAATGAAACTTGCACTAGAGTGAAACAACAGTTTAGGCTGAACTCTAAGCTGAGGTGTTTTCCTACCTGGTCCGGACATCCAGCTTGCAGCGGTTGATGATACAGGAAAGCTCAAACAGGATGGGAAACCAGCCGCGAACCCACACCCGATCACCAGGGGCGACGTTCATGTCATCACTGGTGTATTCCCTCAGGGCCTGGACAGGGACAGAGGAGGAGGTTGGTGGGATATAAGTTAATCAAGTTATAACATCACATAACAATCTGTAAATGAATCACATAGTGCAAGTTATAAATCAGAGTATTGTTTATGATGTAGACACCATTACACTCTACAACCAAGGCCCCTCTTACAGACCAGCATGAGAAATTTAGAAATGAGCAAGGAAGGTCAGAGGTCAGGATAAGCTAGAGAGCTGGTAGGGATTCAGTCTCTTGTTCACGTACACTTCAGCAGGGCAGATGCTTGCCAACACAGGGACTTGAACCTCATATTAAAAGGCCAGTCAACCTCCTGACTCTGAACAAGGGGTGAAATGTAATATGATGGTTCCTACCTGTGGCCTATCAGAGACGTATTTAGCGCAGTGTCGTATGAGTCTGATGGCCTCCATGCTGGTGTCAGGAAAGGCAGCATTGCATACGAACTCTGACAGACACTTCACCGCATCCTGGAACGAGTCGATAGCTGCTGCAAAGTGCTGCTTGAAGGTGTTCACTGAGGGATGGAGGGAAGGATGGGAGAGAAAGGGAGAAAACAAGAGTGAGCCAGTGGATTTGATTTGTTTTTTATGGTTTAGCGATTCTCAAATCTTTCAGGTGATAGATTCTCGCACAAGTATAAAAGATAAAACAACACTGAGGCCAATATTTTTCCATTTTATAATGGAATAAAGTTATTTGCAAATCATTCCCCATATCAAATGAATGGACAAATATTATCCCCCTAATGAAAAACACAACTTTGCCAGTGGGAGCAGCAGTTGAAGGGATATGACAACCTGCCAACAATAACTCAGGCCCTGCGAACACTTTAGGAACTACCATTCCCCAGCTGTATCCACAAAGCCAACATGGCATCCAAAACGCAGTCTAGATCAGGTATTTTTGAAAACACTAGTCCAGCCACTTGGCTGCATCCTTTGATCTGTCAGCTGAGCAGGGTGATAGAACACAACCTCTGTCGCTTGGCTTTACCATTTGAGCCAAAATGGCCGCCCCGGGGAAACAGCTGCAGTCATACTCACTGACAATGTGCCCAGTGGTCTGGAAGGCCAGCTCCACTATGGTCTCATCGTGGTCAGAGGCTGCCTGGTGAAACACCGAGAAGATGTTCTTCCAACCTGAACGGATGTTGGCTGCCTGGGAGTTTACCATCTGGGCCACACACCTGATCACCATGTCTCTGATAGTGGGGGATCTGGGGAGGAGGATGAGGTTATAATGGTGTGTGTATTTGCAGTATACTCATGTGTGCGTGTATTTCTTTGAGGGTTAATATAACTTCAAATGAACGGTCAGTCCACTATAATGTATTTCCATATTTTACTGAATAACCACTGCCATTTTTCTACTCTATTTAGCCCATTTCTGCCACGCAATTCTTCAACAACAAGTTTTATATTTCCTCCTTTTCCCTGTAGCCTTGTCTCTATAAATACCCATGGGTCATCTAGATATTTGCAGTCTCTCCTTTTGCCTGCCAACATTACAAAGTTATTGTTACAATTTTACAGTCTCGACAACAAAGACAACGAAATATGCCACGCGACATTGGCTAAGACAATGGCAGGCTAACAAAAATAAAAAAAGGTTAGTTTAAACAAGGATCACTGACAATCTAACAATAGGCAGTTTGGGTTAGGTGTGTACCCTACTAGCATGCATGTTCCTGTATTTTTCACCCCCTGTGCCTCTCCATGTGTATCTCTACCTGTTCTTCTTCATGATGTGCTCAAAGGGCCTGAGGAAGTCCTTCTGGAAGCGGAAGTTGGCCAGCTCTCCTTTCTCCAGGAACTTCATGGACAGCTGCCTCAGAGAGTCCACCGCAAAGATGGCTACATCTTCATTAGGGTTACAGCCCACCTGCAGGAGACAGACCAGTCGTTATCGCAGCTCAGCTACACATTAATTTCAATCCATCTAATTGTAAATAATCATGTTGAGATCCATCTTTCCAAGAATAAACGACTTATATCTCTGGTGGGAAACAGGAGGAGCTAGAAAATGTGCTTTAGGTTTGGTTTCCATTTGGACTACTGACCTTGTTGAAGTGGTCGCCTATGACCTGCCAGATTCGAGACCACTGCAGCCTGATGCGGTTCATGTTGTAGTAGGAGATTTCCACGATCTTCTGCAGGCTGAACATCCTGGGCTGGTGGGCTGAGGCCAGCTCATCCATGGACACCGCACACAGCCACCGCACAAAGTCCACTGGGAATAATGAAACAGCAACATTGTCACATTAAACTCACTCTTTCTAAGACACACGAATAGTGAAGTGATAACACACAGGGATACATGAAAACTGAGAACAATACACTCACCAACTGCATTTCCATCTAGCCTGGTGGAGCCTGTGAAGATTCTACAAATAAAAAAAAGATGCTTTAGTATTTGTAAGCAGAAGAAACATTTTAACAGAAGTTCATTAGCAACTTTAAGCTAAAGTTGAATGGATTTAAATGACACAAAACAGACATGGATCACTTATGTAATATATTATTTATGTTTTGTGCCTGAGTGTTATGTATATTATCTCACCTGTCTACAGCCACCACTACACTCTGAGAGCTGGTCTCTCCTACGGACTCCTGGATGTGAGCCATCTGTCTCTTGTCCTGGCTTCCCACCAGGGTACCTGCAACACCGGACACATTTAACACGAGGTAATGTATGCAGTCAGGCATGAGCACACAAACAACAAACGTGTTACTCTTAAAAAGCACAAATGAGAGGACCAAATGTCCTCAGAAAGCTAGACATGGGGCAGGGACCAGGGAGCAGGGACCGGGGAGCCGGGGGGAGTGGGGGGTACAAAGTGGGACAATTTATTACTTTAAAAGATGGCTGTTTTATGGTTAAGGTTAGGTATTTAGTGGTTAGGGCTAAGTCGACACTGGCTAACATTACAGAAGGTCTATAGTAGTTTGTAGTTTTTGCATCTACAAGCAAGGGACAAGTGGAGTGGTTGGGATTAAGCGTGGGTTAGGGGTTTGAGTGTGAATATAAGATAATAAAATGTCCACTCAAGTACAAAAATACAAGTGTGCGAGTGTGTGTGTGTGTTTCCTACCCAGTCCCAGGGGCATGAACTCTTCTGTCCCGGCAGGGAAGCCCTTGATGCCGGCCTCCTTGTCTCGGACCACCCCGGAGATGTAGCGTGTCTTCACCCCTGTGCCAATCAACTGGGCAAGCTCCAGCTGACTGATACACCTCAGGATCTAAAGCACAGAGACACAAACCAGGCTCAGTCCCACTCAATGCTGCAGTCCTGCAGGTGCTCAGAAGCCAGAGGTCACTGTTACTGGTCTTAAATACACAAGATACACGGGACCTGATGTATATTGTATTTGACATTGTGACATACTAAGAAATTGAAATCATTTCTAGGGATTGTATGTTAAGAATTTTAGAACAGCTGTGGTGTTCAGAGAACAGTTTGGTGCTCAAGTCATAGTCCGGTTTATGTGGACATCTGATCCCAGAATGGAACTCTTATTATTAAAGTGTAAGGTTCAGCCACTTGCCCTGGGTGGTGAGAATACACTAGTTAGACAGTTATTAAAAAATAAACTGCAATATGCGCTCAGACATTGAGGAATTTATTTTCTCGCACATGTAAGGTTTGGCACATGCAAACTCCTTGCAACCTTCCCCCATTTTAAGATACAGAAATCCACAATGAGTGCAAATTGTCTAACAAAGATGCGTCATTCATTTACAAGATAACTTATTTCTGAGGTTAAAAGAAATTTGTTTATTTTGTTCTGTCACAATAGGGCCGGTGTAAGCCACGATAGCAGGGACTCACCTCATGCCAGGAGTTGCCCAGGTAGTTTCCGTCAGTGTGGGCCACAGTGATGAGGGTCTTGATGGTGTCAATGTTTTTCTGCTTCATCTCTGTGATGCTGGAACTGGCCGTCAGCAGCGTGAACCTGGCCAAGGCCTGAACATACGCATCACGCTCCAACTACAGAGAGACAGGTGATAAACCTGGTTACTACTTAGTCATGGTTTCAAGCTGTTTTAAGCAGTAAGAACATGTTAGTTTACAGTTAGTTAGTTTACAAGAATCATGAGTGAAGACTCAAATGACTTTTATCCATTAACCAACTTGGTGACTTGATTTGCATGTTTGCATGGCATGGATTTCCACCTCCATCGCTAGTTGCCAAGTCGTCTCAGCATTGTAACCTAGCAACAACACTTGTGTCAGTGACCAAGTCTAGTGAAAGGTTTTCATGGATGACATTTGGAAATTTTGTGTGGTCTCAATTGTCATTTTATTCCCAATGCTAGGACAGTCTAGTGGCCACTTTTGAATGTACAAGTGGGCACTAGATCAAGTGTCACATGGCTGGTTTGAGAAGAAAAATCTCATGACTTGGCTGATTCAGGGACTAAACTGAAAACCAAGTGTAGCAGATGTTTACACTGACAAGCATTAATAATGCTAGTATTAGTCCAAGACCAGGCTCGTTCTGTGTCTAAATGGCTGCCAGACCTGCATGCTGAAGATGCAGGCGATCCTGATGGCGCATCGAATGCCCTCCAGACACAGTGAGGCCACCTCTGGGTCGTCACAGTCCTGAAGTCCCACACTGAACGCTGCCAACAAGGGGGTCCACGCCAGCTGGAACATAGAAATAAAGACATAAACATTAGGCAAGTGTTCATTTCCAATACTCAACTGCCTGCAATTTTACTTAATGTCACAGTTCACCTCTGTGGTTCTAATTTCCATCCCTTTGTGCAAAGATTTGATATAATGCAGTTGGGAATGTAAAATGACAAAAGTGAAAATCATACCTTGAACATGGGCCTGACGTGCTCCAGGTGTGTAGCGCTGAAGAAGGGGGCCTGAGCGTGGCTGACAGCCTCCATCAGAGCCTTGGCTGTCTTTGCCATCTGCTCCATCTCCATGTTGTACAGCAGACGCCGCTGCTTCTCACTGGCTACGCCTGGAGGGAGAAGAAGACCACAGCTTATTCAGTTATTTTTGTGGCTGCACAGCAAACAGTGGAAAGCGACAGGGAATATGGTGTGCCTGCACAATGCCACATGACAATACATCATTAGTCTTCTGTCTTTCTTTTTACACCAGTGATACAGGCAATATATTTCATTTCACTTCATAGAAACAAGAAGCAGAAGTTTATTTGAGCGAGTTCTCCTGACAGAATATGAATGAAATGACAAAGTACTCACTCTGCTTGCTGGACTTGGGAGTGATTGAATACTCCTTGCTCTCCTTCATGGCGATCTTCTTGCCCGCAATCTCATCGTATATGGAAGACAGATACTCCTCCGGCAGGTCCTTACTGTCGTTGATACCGCGGTTCATTTTGATGTACTGCTCCTTTGTCATCTTGTTCTTCACCTTTATAAATGAAGAAGACAGAAAAAGATAGTTGGAGTGATAAATTAAAGGAGAAGAAACTGGGTGGAAATGTGGGAACAAAACACAGTGGAAATAAATGTCCTGTCAAGCTATTCAAGCGCTGCATATGCTTGCAAAAGCAAGCAGATTAGGTGAGACAGACTAAAGCGTCTACTAATGACTATTTTAATACAAGAGGCACTTGAGCTGCCTAATGTCCCGCCATAATCACTATGATATATTAAACACAAACAGTTATGCTGATGAGGTCATTAATTAAGCTAATTACTGCATCAGCTACCAAATATTTCTATGTCAACATACTTGTCTCCATGTAACACGTGGGTGGTATTAATAATTAACTCGGTTTCTTAAAGCATTAAGGAGGTATACTAGTTTCAAACTGCTCCAAAATCTAATCTAATCATCTACTCTAGAGGCAGAACCTGTGGTGCAAGTATGAAGTTTCTATTATGTATTGTTCTTGAGTTATTGTGTTCACAAAAATGTGTTAGACAGACACACACACATAGACACCACCATGATGAGAAAATACCCCGCATACCATGTACCATGGAGGCGGGACATGAAAAACAATCCACAGTTCTCACCTGAGGACTGTGCAGGTCTGTGGTGAGCATAATTATGGAGTACGCCAGCACATAAGCAGTGTCTGCACTGGCAAACAGAGTCTGTCTGCAAATGAAAACACACATCAGAGAAACAGTTAATAGCAGGACTGGACATATATGTTTTCATTAACTCTGAATATCATAAGACCTCACTGGTGCACAATAAATAACACCTCCCCAAGTCTGCATATTTGTGCAGAAACCTAACAATAGAGGTGAGTATCCGCCTCCCTCTTACCCCTGGTTGCACTCCAGGTATCGTGCAGCGAACTTCTCCATAAGCCTGTCGATCTTCTGGGCCTCCCCTGGCAGCCTGAAGCCCTCCAGGAAGGCTCTGAGCGCCGAGACAAAGTCCCGGCCGCAGAAGTCCAACTGGTCCACGTAGCAGTACATCACCTCTTTGTTGAACTTGATGTTCTCACCCAGGAATTCGCCCACCTGGGTCTGCGGGTGCCGGAGAATGGGGAAGACACGATATGAATGAGTGTGTCGTACATCGCGTTTCATGTTTACTGCTAGTATACGGTCTGATTACTACCCTGCTGTGACATTAGCTGTACTTCTCTTGCCTGTGGAAACTGGAATGGACTTTTTGTGTTGTTGATTTAGCATTACTGCAGGATACAGTTGTACAATATGGGTTCGTATAAGAGTCCCTCACCGTGTCCAGTCTCTCCTCCTGGTGTAGGAACTGGGCGATGTCCTCGGCTGTGGAACCCAGCATGCCCTGGTCCTGCAGGTACTGGATGCCTCGCTTCGGCTTCTTGTTGAAGCTGGGGAGAGAACGGAAGGACAGAATCTATGACACATCCACACCAGGAAGATACAGTATGGTTCAATTCCAGTTTAAATATGTTTAGGTAAAACTAGATCCTAGTCAGCTGAGGCAAGAGAAAGAGTGTCATGTAAATCCTGACTAGGCTGAGTAGAGGCTCACAGTTCGATGCCGTGCTCGATGATGTCCTTCTGCTGTTTGATGACCTCGTACTGCTCAGGATGGTCCAGCTGGGAGCCCGGGACGCTGGAGGAGACGGTGGAGTCCAGGGAGCTGACGCTGTCTCGACGCCCCGCCAGGTGCTCTGGGAGCTTCAGCTCTACTCCCTCGCTGTCAGCCGGACGCTCCTGGCCTGCAAACACATCACACACACACATCAGTTTGTAATATATACACAGGACTTCACACATGCATGTAAGCACATAATATATAAACAGCATTTCCATTTTTGCTAAACTATTTTGCCAATTATTTTTTGTGCAAAATGGGTAGACAATAAAATACATTTTTCTATGTATATTGTTCACATACTCATACATGCAGTGCTCACTTACCCAGGTTAGCTTGCAGGTTTGGGTTGACGTACATGTCTTTGCTCCACTCCACCATGCATTTGAGGATGGACACCAGACACTCAAGGCCCTTCTTACGCAGACTCAGCTCCTGCACATGTATAGAACCACACAAATTAATGCCAAAGTATAAGAGCATGCACATGTAGAAGAAAAAAACTCTTCTACCTCTCTCCTTAGCTCTTATTTTATTCTTTTCCAATATCTGGTCACAGGACACAGGACCTTACAAGCGGTTCCTTGTAATGGTAGTGATCTAAAAAATGTATGTTTACTCTTCTGTTGCACTAAATGTAAATCGCTCTGGATTAAACCATAACAGAAATATCTAAAATGTAAATATAAAATGCTGAGAGGTCATTTCCTGTCCCTGAAAGACAGATATCCAATTTAATCTTCCTATACATAAAAAAAGTTTTCAGTGTGTGTCAAAGCAAAAACTGGGAAAAATCACTGAATGTCAGACTTTGTACCTGCAGAGGCGTCATCCCCAGCTCCTGACCACTCCTGCCCTGCGCGATCTTAGACAGGTCGTTGACAAGGCGCTCGAAGATGTTGGCGGCGTTTAGGTCGCAGTCGTAGTTCACATAGATGTCAACCACACACTGGGCATCTGTGGGAAACAGAGGAGGAGGAAAATTAAAGAGCTTCATTCCCCCCAAAGTTAAAGAGTTTCATCCCCAAACCAGATATCCTTCAAAGTCACACCTACCCTCACAAAATGAAAGCTGCCATAAAGGTTACAGTAGAAAATGTGGTAATTTTTAAATGATGGCAAGTAAAAGATTGATGACAATGAAGATGATTTATAGCACTTCTTGAATTAGTGTTATGGTTTTACAAACAATGAAACAAGTGATTTACAAATGATAAACTGACAATAAACAAAAAGCAAACAAGGTAAATGATGAACATTTCCTACGTTAATTCAAAACAAGGTTACTAGTAATAAAACTGTAAGAACAATAATAGTCATGAGAAGATATGGAAAGCAACTAAACAAGGAATGTTTGTATGTTTCTCTTTATAACAGAAAGCGTTGAAGTGGGTTTGTACCTGCACAGATACGAGTGAGGGTCTGGATAACCATCCACTTGTGCTCAAAGGAGCTGGAGGACGTCTCCAGGATGGTCAGAAAGATCTCCCTAAAAAACACCTGAGGGAAGGTAGAGGAGAAAAGAGAAAAAGGAGGAGATGAGAAGTGGAAACGGATCACTGGTAGCCGGACTCCTCACGACTAATGGAGAATCATGGATTTTGGTACATTAAATTTTACATATTTAACTGATAAGATAGAGATAGAGGCTCAACAGGACACCTGGCTGTTGAAGGACACACTGGCAGGTGTGGGGTCAAACCTGTGACCCTGTGGTTACAGGAAGGTCTAACCACTAAACCACCCTGCAGCAAAAAAGATTAAACATTTCATCTGGTATTCTCTATTAAAACAAAGCAACAAATCTGCCAATGGGGTGAAAAAATGTCACTTCTTTCCAATGCAGTTTCACATAATGTTTCACAATGTCACCTATAATATACAATAACATTCTTGAAACAAGCTGAGTTGCAATGGAAACAAGTAAAATGATCTTACCTAAGTGGCAGATTTCTTCTTTTTTTATTTAAAGAAAAATAAGATCTTTGCTCACTGGCGGCTCCAAATGGTAGCAAGAGGTAACTGTTTGAAAAACTGAAATACTCCAAATTCATGTAACACTACTGTAGTAAGCTGCAAACATCATATTCATGTTTACCAGCCCAGCCGGTCTGTGATTTACACCCATGTGACTTTATACCCAAGAGGCAAAAGCTCTTAAGTTGGTGAGTCCAGCTTTCTCTGGACAGCGCACTGCTCACTGCTGTTTAGGACACAGTTTGTATAAAGTGTACACACTTGACACCAGAATTTAATTTGGCCAAAGGGTGAATCTAAGAGGTCTCGATTAGTGGGGATGGGACACTCGTCTCTGTTGCAGCCCCACTAGGCACTAGGCTGATAAGACAGGTGTATTTTTACATAAAAATATTGCCTAGAGCAGCTTTAGGACTCAATACTACACTGATTGACTTATTAAAATGGATATTTGTGCACTGTGAAGAATCCCTCTATGGCTCCATGGGCTCACATAATGACATTTAATGAAACTAAATATATTAGTCAACCCGGGAAGTGAAGCTAGACCTGCGGATTGTCACTGTGACACTTTTACCAAGCGAGCTGCACCAGAATGAATGTTCCTAATAAAAGTTTGAGAGTATTCTTTCTCGAATCACCGCTACTGGGTATGACAGACTGACTGACTCAACACAGATGACACTGTCCATTACTCCACATTCTGTACCTCGATCTGCATCTTCAGGTGGACTTTGAAGTGAGACAGCAAGGTGAGGAAGATGGCCAGCGAGAGCTCGAAGACCTCGGGCACAGAGGAGACGCCGTTCTTGGACAGCGCCACGCACAGGTACTGCTTGATGGCGTTGACAAACATCTCATGGGTGCGAAACACCGGCCCGGCACCCTGCAGCACGGAGAGCAGCAGCTGCAGGGAGACAACCTTGGACCGCAACTCATGGGACCTGGAGAGGAGGAGGGGGAATTAAGGGAAGGAGAATGAGGTGTAGCAGAGTAAGAGATGACAGTAGGGGGAGAGAGAGTGCGGATACGGGAACGCAGGGAGGCAGAGACGATGGGGGGGGGGGATAGCAGATAAATGGATATAGAGGAAAGTGGGAGGTGGGAAAGATGGTGAGAATAGCAGAGAGGAGAAAATATGGAGGGAGAGGGACAGAAGGTGTGAAAGGGGGAGAGAGAGAAGAGACACGATTAGAAATGAACTGAAGGAGAGAATGATTTCCCCTCTCTACTCACTCTTCTTGCTCTCAAAAATCTCTCTCCTTAGTTTCTTTCCCTAGCATTCACTCTCACATGACCGTTTTATGGTCACAGCCTCACAGGAATATTGTAAGGTCACTGTTATAACAGCACACCCTGACCGTCACACTTCAGATTTTTGGTTGCTTGTAATTTTTGGCACTATGGGAAATGATGCTTATTCTACTGTTGCATTCATTGTAAAGGCAAATTTATGGTTTCTGCGGTGTGCCCGGTGTTCGCGGTGCGGAGGGTCTGTGCGGCAAGTGCGGACTCTCCGCAGGAGGTCTGCGGAAGGTCCGCACCGAGCTCCGCGCTCCTCTCAAATAATGAAACTCTGCGGAGGCCTCCGCAACCGCCGCAGTCAGTTCAGAGGCTATGATTGATTAATGGTTGCTATGTTAGTTGGTTACCAGGGAAGTAGTCTAATCGAGCCAACTGACAGCTGACAACCGGCAAAAATTGACAATCGGAGGAGATTCTGCAATCTCCGTGGACACTGTGCTGTTACCGCATTTACCATAAAATGCTGTGGCTCTGCAGAGAGAACGATCTTGCCGTGAACACCGCGAACACCAGGCACACCACAGAAACCATAAATTTGCCTTAAGTCACTCTGGAATCTGGATAGGAGCATCACCTAAATACCTTAAGTGTAAATGTAAAGGAAAAACACAAGGACACAAAGACACTTAAGAGGCATATACAGCATCGTGTGCACTAGAACTTCATATGTCTTGTCTATAAATAGTGTTCCACAGTCAACTCTAAGTTGAGGGCAACAAAGGATACTTGGGTATAATGGTATTTAGGCCAGACAGCCTCTCTGTGAGGTTCTGCTAGGGCTCAGCTTACCCTGGCCTATTCACACCGGCTGGCCCTAGGTTTAGTGTTACAGTAACTAGAGATGACAGGGCTACACCAGGATGGAAAAGGGCAAATTAACCTGTGGAGACTGAGATGGAGCATTGTACATAAACAGGTGGCAGCTATACTTATTTTCAAACTGTACAGTGCTACAAGAAAAAGAGGTTACAGCTTAGAGACCAAGGTCATAGCCAGGTAGCTTTTCAGAATAAGAGCCCGGAAGAGTCAGGACTTCCATTCTGATAAACTAAATAAAAATATATTAATTTGACCAGCTGAGACTAGCTAAGAATGAGCTGGTTATCCAAGTTATCATGAGTTTGGAGAAAAGGATAGAGATGGGTAAAAAGAAAAGAACAAAAAATAGCTAATGGGGCATTGGTGACTGACTTTGGGTCTGGAGGTCCATCTGCAAGGGGTTTCATGGAGAGTTTGCACAGCGAGCGGAACACTAGAAAGGCGTCTTTCTGCAGGATGTGAGAGAAACGGGCAGCGGTGTGGGGTCCATGCAGCGTCTCTGCATCCTGAGACAGACAGAGAAAGATAAATTCACTTTAACAAGCACACATCACATCAAAATTGAGCAGACAACTGCTCTGTGTTATCTGTCTGCTCCTATGTTTTTTCACTCTCAAGACATTGACACTGCAGGATCCTGAGGTTTGCTGAGGTTTATGGCGACGCACCCAGCCAGGGTTACACCAGTAACTCCTCTCCTCTCGACAGTTACAGAGTCACAAATCTCTGTGCTGCTCAACCATCTACTACTGTTACTGTTACTGAAATTAAATTGTAATTCATTACACTACTGGTTACTGGGAAAATCAATAATATTACTGTAACACTGCTCACCAGCATATCTGTTGAGGAAACAGAGGCCCGGTCCTCAATGATGCCGTTCATCTGCTGGCCCTCTGCTCTGACTCTGGGGGGAGGGACCTCTGTCTGCTCAGGGACAGGGTGGGCTGGGTGCTCACCTCCTGGAAGAGATGTTAGGATGCACATTTTTAGGTCATGATCATGAAGGAAAAACATTGTTGCTGATAATGTTAAACTGCTTCAAACTTTTTCATTTTAGGTTTTGTCTTGCATCCACATTTGCAGGAAGAGAAGAGACAGAAGACAAACGAGAGAAGACAACGGAAACAAAAAGAGCAGGTAAGCTCTGACCTGGTCCAGTGTGTATCTGTGTTAGTGGTTGTGACGTCTGTTCTCCTTCCTCACCTTCAGTTCCCACCGGCTCTGCTGGCTTTGGATTGTTCTCTGGTTTCTCCCCTTCCTCAGCCGGATGGCTCTCTACAGGATGCGTCTCTGCATTTTCATCTTCAAAAACTGAATCTGATAGAAACAAAAAGAACCAAGAGAGTAATTCATGAAGATTGAAGGGCAATCTTATGAAAGCTGACGAAAGCTCCACTATCCCAAAATTATATTCCACAATGCTGTAGCTGACACCTTCAGTCCTCCCTAAAATGCATATTCAGATTGAAATGGAGAACAGAGAGGGAGCAGAAGGAAGCCTGGAAAGATTTTCATGATTCAACTGAAAGCTGGAGGTCTGAGGCAACCTGTACCTGCGGACGGTGCGGTCTGTTCTGTCGCTGCTCCTCCATCCACCGGAGTCTTGCTGTCCTCTGGTTCCCCGTTGATCGAAGGTGTGTCTGGGGCCTGGTCCTGGTCCTGGTCCAGGGCTGAGGGTGGGGGTGTGGAGCTGGTGGCGGTGGTGAGGTCTGGGGTGCTGGCTGCTGGGGATGGGGACGGGGAGCTCTGGGGGTCAGGGGTGGGGGTCCGGTCGGACCGGGGCGAGACGGACCGCCGACCGCCTGGGACTGGGGACGGGTTCTGCTGGGGCAGACGCAGCCGGTCCTTCTCCTGCTCCTGGGCCTCCAGAGCCTGCGGTGGCAGCAGATGAAGAAGAGGAGCCATGTAGAAAATGGTATTACGAGGTGCACTATGGGTATTATAGTGGGGAGACTGATGGTCATACAAATGAGGCTGAAAGAAAATTGCAATGCTAACACTGACAACATCAAGTAATTCATTGTTCATTATAAAACAGATAGTTCCCATCCTTAGTTCTGTTTGAGAGAATCAAGTTGGAAGCCATTGTAAAATACCTCATACACCAGTTATATATTAGATAACAGTTCATTTAAATAATGCACTAAAAGGAAATCACCATTCATACCACATTGTTTAGCTACTGTTGAAGAACAGCAGTGCTTGGCAGAAAAACAACATGTAATTCTTATTTTGTCATCATTGTTTAAAAATAAAAGATTAATTGAATATTTGCATACTCTTTTTACAAAAATGCTCTATTGCCGCATTTATATTTATAAAAGCAACAAGCAGGGTTCCCACACTCACTTGGACATCAAATTCAAGGACTTTTCAATTACTTTCAAGATCCTGTTAGTTGAAATTCAAGGACTCAAAATGTTTGGCATGTTTTTGGCATAACCCTAACCCTAAGAAAATTATATCACATCATATATCATATATCACAGATCACATAGGCCTCATTTTATACTCTTGATCTTGTTAAGTCAAGAAATCATGGTGAAATCCATTTTAAAACTACTGCTGTATCAACGCAAATATCCATCCAGAGAGCCAGAGAGTTGCTTATATACATACTATATATATTTTTTAAACCAAATACTTTCAGGGCCATCCATTTGTTTTAAAAAAAATCCACAAACTTTCAAGGATTTTCAAGTCCCGTGGGAACCCTGAACAAGCCAACAGTAAGCATGTCATCCCCCACAAATGATGCAGTCCCCCATACTGATCCACAGCTCTTTTCACTGTGGGGACAATGAGTCACTTGATGCAGTCATTTTCAGTGATTCTCTCCTTCTCACTGTGCCCAAAAGAACCTCTTAGCTGTTGTAAAATCACGGTGAAGCGCGGCCTTTAGTGGCTTATTACTTGGGTAAAACTGCCCGAATGCCTAATTCCTGTCAAATAAAGGGAAAGGTAAAAATGTTGAAGTGGACTAACAGCCTGGTTCTCCATGCGTGTGAAGATGACGTTGAGCATCTGTGTGAGCGTGGCCTTGGCGGTGGTCTGGTTGATGAGGTTGCGGCTGGCCAGGTAGATGTTGTAGCAGGTCCTGACGGTCAGGAGCACCGTGCCCTCGTGGATCTCTATGTGGGGGGAGGTCACCGTCGTCAGCAGGGCCTGGGCAGGAGGACAAAGAAATAAAGGGTTATCAGGCAGGATGTCCTGTCCAGATGATGCAGTTGCTGCTGCACCTGCTGAATCACCATGAGACTTCCCCCTACTACGTTTAGCCCAGACTGCACTACTAAATCCATTCTGATCTTAGTCAAAAGACGCTGAGCATTTTCAGTGTGTTAAAGAAAATGTGAATCACTAGAAGAATGTAAGCAAGGAGGATTCATTTACAAAACCATTCTGTGTGCAACGATTTTGTTTTGTGCAATCTACCCACAATGCAGTGACATTCAACTCTCCTTCAGCGGCGTGGGTAGGCCACGCAGATGTTGATATCCGTCTAATAAATCTTTTGTCAACAGTGATAAAACCGTCTGCTTGTTCTAACAGGAGACTTTGCCCTTTCCAGCCTAGATGTGTCTTTCATACTAACGCCATACGGAAACTCCAGTAAGCGACAGTTATGAATCACACCTACTCTACAGTCACAAAGCAGGTTATCAAGCCTGATGAACCACTGAATGTAGATAAAATATTATGCAGAGTAATGGACAAGAGTGGAGAAAGATGGCAAAAAAGTACATTACTAGGAATTGTATTATAGAGCTGCATTACAAACTAAATTATCTGAAAAGCTGGTGTGCTGTATGTTCCTTCCCCACAATGCCTGAGGATAGTTGTACAAGACCTTCACTTTTCAAAACCACGATGGAGCTTATGAAATGATGAGTATCACATTTTGGATAGAAACTCAATTCTTCATATGATCTCAAATCGTAGAAGTACAGGTTGAGGATGCAATCAGAGAGCACAACAACATTTTTTGTGGGGGGGGACAAGAAAGCAGAAATCTCGATTACAGAAGGATGGGAGTATTGCATCCAAAAAGCTGATATTCTTAATGAACAAGTACAGAGTCTGTCCAGTCCCACGGTGCATCCATACCAATCGCATATAGTTCTTTCTTAATACAGGAAGAGGACTGTGGCAGTTGCGTGGATATTTGCAGATAAGATGTGAAGATTCATTTTAAATCTTCACAATAATACTACTTTAGCTTCCTATTATGAAGTAGCTACTGCTCAATTAAGAACAGACATGGTGAGTGCTGTAAACTGTGATGAGGTTTGACAGCACCCAGGTACAGAGGAGTGTAGCGTCTCAATCCTGACTGACTGACCTGGATTTACCTCAACGCCCAAATAAACAACAACAACAACAACAGCTGCAAAATCTCATGTCTGACAGCTGTAAGGAGAGGCGCTGGGCCCACCTTGATGATCTGTAGCTGGACTCCCTCGTCGGTCTGTGGGCCCTGGAAGCAGTTACAGATGGTTTCCACCAGCCGGTCGATCAGCCTCTTACCGGGGGCTCCACTGTCCGGGGCGTTCCCCGTGATGTGGCCATACGCTATCAGCTTCTAACATGGGGAGACACGGCACAGGTTAGAGTAGCAGAGAGTGTGTGTGTGTGTATGTCTTTGTGTATGTTACTCAGGGTTCTTTTTGGTGTGTGTGTGTGTGTGTGTGTGTGTGTGTGTGTTACTCAGGGTTCGTTTCGGTGCGTGTGTATTTATTTTGCTCAAAGTTGTTTTAAAAGTGTGTGTGTGAGAGAGATACTCTGGGTTCATTTTGGTGTGCATGTGTGTGTGCTCCTCCAGCATTCATTGCAAGTCTCGCCCTAATTTGCCTTCCTGAATGAATGAATGAATGTGTGCCTGTGGAATGTCGAAGCCGTGTCCTAGGCAGGCGTATGGACGTGCGTAACAGGTGCAGCAGGATTTCGAACCCTCCACCCTCAGGTTGATAATACAATATACAAATACTTCCTACCACTGAGGAGAGAAAGTGAAAGAGAGGGACAGAGAGTGAACTGAAGTGCATGCATGTGTTGGACACTGCACGAGCCGGCGTGTGATTGTGGTGGATGACACCGCAGTGAATATTAACCTGCAGACAGTCCAGGGAGGTGCTAACTATCCGGGGGGACTTTGATTGACAGGCCAGCTCGAAGGGCAGCACATATTTGTCAGCCTCGATGTAGTTGGCTCTGGGTGGGACCACTGTACCATCTCTGCAGGGAGGAGAGAGAGGCAAACACTGTAAACTGGAAAAGCCCTAATGAGGACAGCTTGCTATGAAAACATTATTTTGTTAATATATAAAACCACTGAAAGTGCCTGAAGACATTTCAATTCATGACAAAACTCAACGCTAAACAACACTGTGATAATAAATAATGGACTGTGTAAGATGTTTTACTGTGTGTGTTTGCAAAATAGACCCATTTTCTATAGTATAACACTTTACAGGGCATTAAAGTCACAATGAAAACACATTTTGAGAGCATCTTGCTTCCTTAATGTGATATATTTCCTGATGGAACAGGATATTAGAGCAGGACATAACGCGGGGAGGGATCATTCAGAAGGTTGGAATTTTTATGTCGCCACTTAAGAGTTTCCATTTTCCAGGAAGTAAAAGTAATGACATTTTAAATACAAGCATGCATTGTCAAACAGGTGTATGGTATGATAGCTTGAATGCGCTAAAAAAGGTGAAAAAGTCGTTTTTAATTTCAGTGTGACTTTAGAGCTTTACATCTAAACCTTATAAATGTATAATGAAATATGTTAAGATAATGGCTTGCCTGCTGCAGCAAACACATTACCTGAAAGTGAGTGGCTGTTCTGAGTGCTGCTGATACTCTGAAGCAGCAGTTATAAAAGCCGTAAATCACCTCAGTCAAATCGTAGTGAGCAGCTAGTATTTACTGCAGCCAAAAAGACTACTTTGGGGCAAACCTTACCTCCAGTGCCGGCCTCACTGGACAACACAAGAGCAAGAGCTTATATCTACCGCTATGCATTCATTCAGGGAAAGATGGATTTGCAAAGAGTTTTGACAAGTATACTTACTTTTGTTTCTCAAGCTCGGCTTTGATTTCATCTATGAAGGGAGACACAGGAGATCAACCGTTAGTGAAGTCTGAACTTTTACCCTTACAGCTCACAGCAGTGTCTAATCTGAAACAAACTGACTCTGGATCTGGGTGTTACGAGTCCAACTACAAATCTGACTACAGTAAATCCAGCTATTCCCTTATAAGCTTTGATGTTTCCTTGCATTTCACTTGGCTGACTGAAGTTTCTATTGAAAGGTATCCCAATGAATATTGAGTGGGCTATAACCTAGAGTGCATTAACCTAGCTGTTATTGCTGATTAAGACCGAATCCAATTGAACGGGTTCCTCCAGTCGCCAAGTCTTCCTCTTGCTCCCCTCTCCCCCATAGACTATTCCCATCTGTTCACTGCAGTGCCATCTAAGATATTCCACCTCTCAATCGATTTCCATCTGTTCATTTTTTTTTTATCCCACATTGATCTGTCCAAAGCTGTAGATACACATCACTACTCAGCTGTGCTGTTAAAAGAAAAGAGGCCAAAACACACACACCCCTGGACGTCGTGGCCTTGGCTACACATTGAGTGATGGTGCGCATTAAGCCAGATGTGACCAACCAGTGCTCAAACTGATCTGATTCACTCAGTGTGGTAGCAAAACCTATTGAGCTTAACTCTTACAAACTCCCTGTATCGACAGGCTACATAAAGGAAATAGCCTTGTGCAATATTCACTTAAAATGTCACAGTCACTGTTACAATGCTGTTACATGTTTAATAACTATCAAGAGTGTATGATCCCTCATTTCATAGAATAAAAATGTGACATATTTTCTTTCCAAAGTAGAAAAAAGGCACGCACATGTCAACTAAAGTGAAGGTTCAGGACAAATAACATGTACATGGAATGACAAAGAGTCCAAACGCTGCAATGCTCCTTTTTGCAGTATGCGACATCCTTTCTTTTCTCCATGATAGGTAGCCAATGTTGGACCTAAATATAGATGGGTATTAATAATAGTCAAGGTCTATTAGTCAGCTGCCTGGCTAAGCTCTCAACGTTCCACTAGAAAACAGCCAATAACAATAAAAGCTCTCTCTCCACTGCATATGTACTCCAATCATGGAGGCATTACATGAAAAACAGCCTGCAATCCACAGCAAAACAACTTGGTCATTTGATCAGTGGAATGAGTTTGGTCGGTGTGTGGTGTTAGGAAAGGGGAGCTGCTGCTGTAGTGTACTCACTTTACACAAACACTAGATGGGCAAAACGACAATGAGCTGCTTTAACTACAAGCAGCCTATTTCATTACTGATATATAGTCCATAGTTCCTTCAACTATGGGGCCGGACCCAAAATGGATCTGAGTGCAACTTCTGTGAGGTCCACACATGGCATCAATGTGTTTTTATGAGCCAAGGCAAGGGGCTGTTTTTCTACATTTCTTTGGGTGTGGAAGAGTTTAAAACCCTTGACATACAGGCAACCCAAACTGTAATCAACAGTTATATTCCTATATCTGAATGCAGCAAGGAACAAGCACAAATTAGCCAACATTTACTACGTGTTGAGTCAAACACTGTCTGGGAAGAGGAGTGTTGTCTACTACCTTACTGGTGTCATGAATAATGAGAGAGTGTCACCAGCAGACAGGGAGAGAGAGCAGACAAAGCGGCTCAAAGCACACATCAACCTGCTTGCCAATTTCTGAATGACCTGTATTAGTTTACAATCAACTTTATTGGGTAAGGGTTACAATGATGTGTTCTGTCTTTGCAGCATGGCTAGAGAGTCACAACATAAACCACCGTACATGTACCATAATAATGAACATGTGGAGCAACCAAAGCCAGCTTGTTTGCCTATTTGTAAATGACCTGCGTTAAGTTTGAGAGAAAGACTGTGCAAAACCATCCACCAACAGCCACTAAGTGTATCCGAACAGGTACTTCAGGTAGCAAGAATGTTTAACTACAATGGGAGACACAGGGAGCAAGTGGCTGGAAGGATCTGTACCACTATTTGAGTTTCAAAGCAGTGTTAACGCCTTTATCTCTGCCATCAAGCGACTGTGCATCTCATTGTTCAGCTGTCACATATGCTCCCATTCACAGCAACAACATGACAGGAAGGTGGGCACACAAATGGGCAGGGCAGTCTAAGCCCAATATAAACAACAAAAATACACTGAACTGAATTGGTGTGTGTAACACTATCCGGTACTGTGTTGAATGGAAAAGCATGGACGTCAGAGTATCCTGGAGTTAGATTGCCTGCTTGTCTGACTGGATAGCAGGGCAGGACTGGGCTCTCTGGCTAGGTGACAGTGCTACGTACAACACAGTGATTGGTCTGTTTAGCTAGCTAACCTAACTAGCCCCAACTAGCTAACGCTGGCTACCAATTAGCTTGCTCACTTTAAGAAGCTGACAGTGATGATGTCGGTGTGAATTCAGGACGTTAGCATAGCAGAAACAACATTAAGACGTGTCGGCAAGAGTTGAAGTGATGCTAACACAGAATTACCTGTAAACGTCAACGGTGGCTAGTTAGCTAGCTAATGTTAGCCAGCTTTGACAGCTGAGGGGATGAGGAAGGCCATTCAGATGCTAATGCTAACGCTAATTGGGTAGCTCACCTCTTTCTCACTAAGACAGACAGGACCAAAACGTTTCAGTGAAACACTAAATAAATACACTATCCACAGTATGAACAAAAGCCACTTACCAAGCGCCACCTGACAGGCTTTACGCAGCTGGTTGTGCTGGCTCCGCTTCACCTCCTTATCCGAGAGGATTTTTTCCAGCGCCCTGGACAGAAACATGCTCTTGGTTTTAGTGTTTTCTGTCTTCAACTGCGACTGCCGTTGTAGCTGTGATGGCCGATGTTGTTGCTGTTGTTGTTGTTGCATCTCTCGGTCGTGTAACCGCCACTCTTTCAGGCCGTCATCTTCGGCCTGGCCCTGCGAATATGCAGGTGACAAGAAAAGCTAACGAAACCCAGGCTATCTGTGTCAGTCCTGTAGCCACCGAGTTTGTTGGGAGCTGCTACCTCAGCACAGCGCCGCCATGTTGGCTACACGTCACGTCACGTGATTCTCAGCTGTCTGGGTTTTGACGTTCGATACAACGCGCCCTGAGGAGTCAGAAGCCTCCCAAAGGGGCTCAATAGTCACATAGTTCCTTTATAAAAATGTGTGAACAGTTTGAAGCGGACAGTCTGGCGTTTATTCTGGTCAAATATACCATAGAAGGCCTCTGGACTTTCCAACCGAGGTAAAAAGATGACTAGGTGCAAGCCGTGCACGCCGGTTACGCCGCGAAAAGAAATCAAGCGCTCCCATTGAAACGAAACGCTGTTCCCAAAAGGTCCACCAGATGGCACTGAAACACCACAATCAAATTGAATGTGCCAAGTCTATGTATCCAATGCTGCCCATTAGTTTTTTAATAGCATGTAATACTAACTCAACTGCAAACAGCATTAATGATTACTAAACAATGACAGACCATACAGTGAGGATTGCTACATATTAGTTTATTTTATCCAGCTCCTCAAATCAACAATTACACGTGTGCATCTATTTATTCATACATCTCAGGTTTCATCTTAAAACATCTTCATTAAATGTGATAAAAATGTACATCATATATAGCGTCGATAAGAAAATACTGACAATCTTCAGTACAAATCTATACCTTAAAGGATTTATCTGGCAAGCAAAAATCATTGCTCGATCATTAAAAAAAAAAAAAAAAAATCTGACTCAAAGCAACAAAATGTTGTAGCCTGTTGAGAGGATCCGCTAATACATAAGTGTGTCTCTCCAAGAAAAAAAAAATAATTCACAGTATGGAAAAAAAATAATTGTATCATGTCTTGATGAGTCCCACAGATACCCCTGTTGTTCAGCCAGAAAATAATCTACTCAAATCATCTCTAATGGGCAATAAGATCTACCATGAGATTTATGACAAAAAAAACAATCAAGAATAAACAAAAGGATCAGTTATAAAAATAAAGTCATAAAATGTGTACAAAGGAAGTAAATACGTTGACGCATGATTAGAGAATAAATAACAGTGTTGCTGTGGTTACAATCCCAGTGTCCTGTAGTACAGTTAGAGATACAGAAAATAAATTAACATTGATTTCTAAAAGTCTTCCATTCACAATGCCATTCGTCACCATGTTAAATGTTGGGAATGAGGGAGGAGGACAGAATCCCACTCAGCACCCTGTGTACCATAACAGGCTGAAAGTAGAGTACCGCATATAGCTTGGATTACAATGGTGGACGCACATAATGCGTGTGTGTGTGTGTTGGTCATAGTGGAATTGGATTGAAGCTGCTTCTTGTCATGGATATTTACTGTTTGATTTCAGATATTTGAACAATAACACTGCAGTAAAACTACAAATGAAGATTAGCGCAAAGGTGGTCCATATGTATGTCCTCTGTGTGTGTGTGTGTGTGTGTGTCATTGGGATTCTGGACAGGTAAAGCCTGAGGTGAAGCCAGTAAAGATCACTATAAAAGTGAGTGTGTGTGTAGAGTGGTACAGTAAGTGAGCGAATGTCAGTACTACCACTCTGTTGGTACTCCTCAGCAGAAGGGCAAATGCTAAAATCAATAGGAGACATAATACATACCATCTGCTGTCAGCCGAGGGAGGCAGTTAGCAGCAGTTAGTGCAGTGTGTAAGGGTAATGGCCATATATTTCCAATAAATGTTATGGATCGGCTTCATTGACCAGGAATTAAAACTGTGCCAGATTGATTTCTTTCTGAGAACGTTTGTGGGATGTGAACAAGCAGCAGTGATCTCCCTACAGAAATGAATGGGAGTCCTAAGCCCTAAAATCCAGAAAAAAAACCCCATAAAGCTGCACTAGGCGTCTTCGCATGTTGGTGGCTCCAAATGGTGCGTTTGAAAAATGTGAACTTCACTACCCAGAATTCAACGCGACGTCCGTAAAGTGAACACAGCACGCTCATGGCCAGTCTGTGATCACTTTATACCAAAGATATAACATTGGTGAGTCCAGCTCTCTCTGGACGGAGACTACAGAATTTCATTTGGGTAAATGGGACAAATCTATGGCGTCTCAATTAGTGAAGATGGGACGCTCTTCTCTGTTGCAGCCCCGCCTTGTGATTTAGGCTAAGACAGGTGTATTTTTACATAAAAACATTGCCTAGTGCAGCTTTAAAGAAAAAAACACTCCCATGAATTTTTAGTGACTTTTCAGCCAAGAACTAAGCCTCATATGTGTATGTGAAGGTTTTTATGTAATTTGGTTTTGATGCAGTGTGGGAAGATTTAAACAAAAAGCAACAGCTCAGCTATGAGGGAAATACCACACACACATTCTGAGCCAAGTCACACATAAGGTAGACTTGCCTCGCCTTTATCAAATATAGAAACTGAATCAGTTATGTACCCAGTGTACCTGCGTATGTGTTTCAACATGACTCATTCTAGCCAGCTAATTCATCTCTTGGCTAATTTGGCCCTCTTGTCACTGTAGTACCATTCATTTCCTTCGTTTTCGGGCCTTAACTTCAGTCGTCGTGTCCTCTAAACATCACAGTCCAACTATTAATGTGCAATCTAGGCTCAAAGTCGATATTTAATATCCACTCTCAATACCGCTGTTGTGTTACATTCTTTTGTAGTGTCTTATTAATTGAATTCGGGGGAGGAGGGGCGAGTAAGGACACAGCAGGATGAAAAGGAAATGGTGCGGAAATACTGGAGAGGACACTTTTCATATGCGAACGTCCCAGGACACATCCAAGTGAACTCAGGGCTGGATAGAAAAATAACAAAGAGAGAGATGAATACACAGCGCTGAGATGAGATATTGAGTCATGGTCCGGAGGGGATGAGGGTAGAAAAAAATAGAAAATAAAATCACATTTACAATCACATTCTGTCACCTTTGTACATGCAGCAGGAGAAATAGCCCTTGTCGTGGAAAAGAGACGGAGCGCGGAGGGAAAAATGAGACGTGAAAGAGATTTTAAAATGTTCCACTTCCAGGCAAGGAGAGCAACTTCCTGGATCAGTGGCTGGCGACATCCCATCGGTCAGATGGAAGTAGGTCACATGGTCACTTGTGAGGTACACTTCTTCTCAATAAAAAATAAAAAATTCAACTGAAAACAAACAAACCAAACAAAAAGAAAAAGCATAAAACACAGGCCTAATGGTAAAGGGATTTTCAAAAGTCCAGTTGCTCCCATCAGTTGCTCCAAGAACGACTAAAATCATTTATCTTTCATGATCAATCAAGCAATCATCAACATTGTAAGTAAGGAGAGAAACACAGCGAGGAACAGTGGTTAAAAGCATCCGAGCTGAAAGCAAAGGACCCAGAATTGTTTCTATATCGTTTCTCCTCGAATAAAAACTACAGTATTATTGCAGATCTCAGCACTTGGTCGATTACTGTGGTACCGCCTACATATGGAAAGTACGGCGACTGTTCACCAATCGCATGCTGTGGTCACCTGGGGGAGGGGTGGGGGTGGGGGGTCATCGTCTGGTGCAGGGTGACAAGGCAAAAACAACCACAGATTGTCAAAAGAAAACAGAAGAGCTTGAGACAAAAGCCTCCCAGGATATGTGCACTCGATTACTCTTTCACAGGATTTCTACTCTCGTCGCCACCCTCTAGTGGAAGATCAGAGGAACAACAGTCTCCGGATTAAAAAACAAGTGCTTCTAGTGGTTTTGATACTAGAGGGGGGGGGGGGGGCTGGAGAGAGGCTTTACCAAACGACACTTCCTTCCTCCAACATGTGACTCGTATTGTGTCCATCGGCCACACGTCAAGAGTTGGAGGGCCGTGTCGCTGCTATGGCACGCATGCATGGTCATTGGCGTGTAGTGGAGGGGGGGTGGGGGTGGGGGGGGGGTTTAGGTGTAAATGATAGCATGTAGAGCCATTTGGGTATCGGTGTAGTGTTGAGATTAAATATGTACACCACTTTGTGCTTTTTAGGTACAGTCATTGTATAATATGACGTGTGCTTGTTGAAACTGGATGCGTCTAATTTTGCTGGTCCATGTCTGGCCAAGTCTCCAGTGTGATGGGTGTAAGTGTGTGTGTGTAAGTGTGTTTGGGAGTATTTAAGTTTGAGCGTATGCCTATCTCCAGTTTCCAGTGTTTTGTCTGTGTGTGTGTGTGTGTGTGTGTGCATGCCCAGTCTACAGAGTAATAACAGTCCCGTCCTCCTCCAGACTCCGCCTCTCCATCGCCCTGTCCGGCGACGGTGTAGTCGACGTAGCGACGGCGTTGCCGAGCGACCCGCTGCTGGCGCTGGCCGGCAGGGTCCCGTTGGCGTTGACGGAGAAGGTGGAGGTGGAGGAGGCGGCGGCGGTGCGGAGGTTGAGGTGCGGCTCGTAGCGCGGCAGCGAGGGCATGCTGTAGCTGGCGGAGGAGGCGGCGGCGGCGCGAGGGATGGGCTCCGCCTCGCCGCCCGCCTCGATCACCAGGTCCTCGTCGTCCTCGTCGCTCTCCAGCTCCTCCGGGTGGAAGTTCTGGATGATGTGCGACGGCGTGGAGGCCGCGGCGCCGACCCCGCCGGGCGAGTGGTAGCCGTAGTAGCTGGCTCCGCTGTCCGACGAGCGTCCTGAGCTACCGGACGCCGCCCCGCCGCCGCCGCCTCCTCCTCCGCTGCGAACGACGTTGTTCCGCTGGTTGGCGGGCTTGACGGTGACGATGAGGTTGTGGCTGTTGGCGATCATCATGTCCGTCACCTGGTCCAGAGACTTGCCGGCCACCTCGATGCCGTTCACCTCCAGCACCTCGTCGTTGACCGCCAGCAGGCCGGTGCTCTCCGCCAGGCCGCCGGGCACCATCCGGGAGATGAAGATGCCCGGGACTTTCTCCAGGCCCTGCGGCGTGACCCGGACGCTGGAGCCGTCGCGGATGTAGAAGCCCAGCGGCTTCTCCTGGCCGTGCTTGTAGAGGCGGACGCGCCGGTGCGTCTCCGGCAGGATGTCCACGTCGATGATGGAGGAGACGGGCCGGAAGTCCCGCGGGAGGCTGATGATGACCGGGGGCTTCTTCCGGTTGGCGTCGGGCCGCAGGAGAACCGCCGACAGCACCGTGTTCTTCTTCCTGGTCAGCGAGTCTGTGCCGAACGTCGAGTAGTCGGCTTCCTCTGCGCGTAGAAAGAGAGAGATAGAGGAAGAAGGGAGAAAGAAGAAGTAGAGAAGGGGAAGAGAGGAGAAAGAAATGGCACAGAGACAAAGAGGGGAGAGGGAGGCAGAGAGAAGGGAAGTGAGAGACAAAGAGGACATACATTATCAAACGCTGGTTAATTTCCCATAAGCATCACGCTGTGCTCATTAAACATAAAGTCATTTTTCAGGCTGACACTCTGTTGCATCATGTAGTTTTTGAGGGCGATGAATAATGATATGCAATGGAGCAACTGTGAGCCTGAGGCATCGCTGCAGGATGTCTACACTGAACACACAAAAGACGCTGATTCCCAGAACCCCCCTCAGGTTATATTGTTGCAAAATGCCACGCCGGCCGTGCGTTCAGACCCACATCTACTCCTTCATCAGCAGTCTCTTTGACATGCTGCCTCCCACAGATTAGCCTACATATGCTCCATATAGCCTGGCTGGTACATCTGGTGAGCAGGGTTGCTGCATTATAGATTTGATGAGCATATGGTTGGTGTCAAAGAACGTGCTTGTGAATCCTCGGTGCTCTTTCGCTTCATCAGCCCGGGATTCAAATTCGAGAAATATGTTCTCGCTCTGGGTCTTGATGGAATGAAAACATTACTAGACAACATTACTAGAAAACTCTATACTGAAGAGAGGAAAGATGAGAGACAGAGGGGGGCTGGCATGCAACAAAGGTCCGAGGACATTGTGGTTACATGGTATTCGCCTTTGCCAAATGAATCACCAGGACGCCTCGAAATACCGATCTTGGCTGTTATACACATTTCAAGGAGGAAGTGTGTAGAACAGCAAGCTACTATAGACTTTAACCCAATATGGCTGTTCTGAGCTCCAGATCATGGGCTGGCCAGGTGAGAGAGGGAAAAGCTGGACCTTGGCTCTCTAATAGTTAACCAATACAAGTAGCTAAACATTAACGTCAGCGTGACTTTGATTCTCGCATCCCCAAGCCGTCGCCAGCTCATTATTTTTTTTTATTTTACAACTTTACTGATCACGTTTAAAGCATGCCTAGGGTCAATGGCCTTTTAGTTCCCTATGAGGCAGAGCGCAGCCGGAGATGTTCACACCTCCTGACTTTCCTGAAGTCCAAAGCGGATGGAGTTTTGCCTCCAAGACTGTGGAGCACCCAGAAACAAAAAAACTAATTTTTATAGACTTGCTTTTATGTAGTGCGTTTGCCCACTTTTTTAATCTTCAACTGTTTCTGGGATTTTTATTTTTAACTCTTTTGACTTTTATCTCCTTTTCATGCATCTCACTATCCCTTGTTTTCATGCCTTTTTGTAAAGCACTTTGTAAACTCTGCTTTTAGATGAAAGTGCTCTATAAATAAAGTTATAGCAGTCTCACACTGCAAACTTCTCTCTCTCTTCCTCTCATCCTCTGAGTGTGTGCGCGCGCTTGTGTGTGTGTAATCTGGGAAAATATCCTCTCAGGTGGTTGATAAGGATTCCAGCTCTCAGGTTCTGACAGGTACGCACCCCCCCCCACTCCCCCATCCCTTCATCCCTAAAACCAAAACAAAGGATCAATTGTCCCGAGAAAGAGCGGCAGTCTCGCGTTTCAGTTCCCATGAGACGCAAGTCCAGTGTGTACATACTTACATCCTTGCCAGCCGTGACCTATAGGCCGACTCCACACGACAACAAAACATAGAAGCAGGACGTTAACCTGGGTCTTTGGGTTGTTATGCTAGCCTTGGTGTTTCATTTGACCAGATGTCTGCTTTCGACATTTCCACTGGTCCTGGCATTCACACACCAATCAAACCAGCCCAGTTTCCATTCCCACTGTTCTTTGTACGTCTTACTCTTGCCATGCACATAAACACTCATACTAATCCAAAGCCAAAAAAAAGGAGTATTACGCAAAAGTGTACACAGGTGGATGTTTCAAAGGACGTGCACAGACAAGTCTACGACGCTGGCACGAGGCTCGCTCTGACTGTGCAGTCATGCATAGCAGCGGGCGATGCTCCACGTCTCATTTCACTCTTTCTAGCCTTCTTTTCATTTAAACCATCCCTCCATCCCCGGCATATGAAAGGGCAGACCTGACAATAGAGTTATAGTTCGGGGGAGAGAATAGGACGGTCCCTTAGGGCCACTCACACACACACACACACACACACACACACACACACGTGCACACACACGGCAAACACATGCTGTTCCAGTAGCAAGCCGTACACAAACACGCACACTTCTGAATTTAATGCATAGGCCTACCTAACCACAATGCACTCACACAGCACATGTGAGCCATTACACATATGCATCAACATATGCAAGCCATCCATTAGGTTTATCTCTGGCTAGTGATGATGCCTGTGCCAAATGAAGAGGAGCACTGAGAAACACAATACCCTGAAAACCAATCGCTGCATTATAGCTCATTAGAGCACAGAAGCAAGGCTTTCGGTCTAATTAGCTACAAAGGCCTGTAGGCTAGCCACAATACAAACACACACACACATACACAGTTCCTCTTCTGTTTACATGCCACTGTTGTTCCTCTGCTTCCTCTTCTTTGATGCTTTAAAGACACACATAGAGGAAACATACCTTTCTTTTGCTCTTGATAGATAGTAGCTATATGGAGACACAAAGACACACTAAAATAGAGAGAAGTGCACACACACTCAAAGTGTGTGACCTTTCTCAAACTGCAGTTTTGCAGTCCCTAAGCGCCAACACTGGTGTATTGATTAAACCAATGGCGTGATAGTCAATACTGGCTAGCCTAGTAGTGAACACACTGAGTGCTTGTGGTCCATTAAGAGTCAATGGCCGACAACCCACTACCAGGCCATGAAATCATGTTCAAATTAAGTCAAATTAACCTCACCCTTTAGGTCAAATTGGTAATTTTCACTGGTTACATCTGACAAAGTGACCTAAGCATGCCAGCAGGTAAGTATAACAATTTAAGCCAATAATTTAACCTAGGTTATAGTCTAATGGTGGCAGCCCCAAAACATCCATCCCTGAATACAGTATAGCCTTAAGGTCATCCAAACCTTTATTTAGTCTGCTGTGATGCTATTCAAGGGAAGATCCCTCGTTGTGTGTGTGTGTGTGTGTGTGTGGGTTTGCATGTGCGCAGCATATAACTTGGCTTTTATTCCCCTATTGCTGTGTAAATACATGACACATGGCTGAAGAATGCTGCGGACAGAGAGAGCGTGTATGTATGCTGTTGGTTCGGCTAATGATTAATTGAAACAATCGGAGGTCAACTGTGTGGGAACTGGAAGGAAAAATGCAGTTGTATAATGCCAAGATTTGAGTGAATATTCATTACAAGGCCTTGTGTAAACCAGTGAATTTAGGGCCAGTTTGATAGATACAGATTAATCCAAGCCTGCAATTTTGAATGGAGAACTTCTAGCAGTGTACTCTTCTACCAGGGTTTTCCTACTATTTCTTAGGAAAAGGATTTATGCATTTCTTCTACCATACTTCAGTATGACAAATCATGAATAAAAACATAATTTGCAGCTGTACACTTGCTACGGCTCTGTACAGGTTGGGTATTCAAACTATGCAGTGGCTGCTTTGATTTCCCACACTTTGAATGGAGTCAGTGAGGAGAGAAGGGGAAATACAGGCCGAGAGGAGAGAGGGAAACGAAGCAGTGGAGGGGAAAATGACAACCCAACACACAACTTCACAAGTGAGGACACACCAAGGCATGCTTGGTCATTCTCTTTCTGTAGTATGTAACGCACGCACACACACACACACACACACACACACACACACACACACACACACACACACACACACACACACACACACACACACACACACACACACACACACACACACACACACACACACACACACACACACACACACACACAAACAGGGTGAGTGACTAATGCATCTCCATCCCCACAGGGTTGCATCGAAGGCAAGGGCTCTCCTCTCCGCCTCACTCCACTCTAAGACAACTCTGCCCAAGGAAAGGGAACCACTTGTGCCAACTGACATGTATTAGTATAACGCATCCTCTCTCTCAGTAATCTATTCTTTATGCACTCTGGATGCACCGTCCTCCAAATTTAGATTTGGCCTTTAAATGAGCCAGTCTTAAAGGATCAGAGACTATGTGGAATGTGCAGGCAGATAAAGCAAGCCATGGATGGTGACACCATTATCTTTGAAAATGACACTGTCTAATTACTTCCCTCTACCCAAAGAATATTCTTAATTATGTATGCTTTTACTGGCAGAAAATTCTTTTGTAATTCTTCTTCTCTACAAACTGAACAACCGGAAAACATTCCTGTGACTTGGTCAGGCAGTATTAAAGTAACTAACGATACAGAATGAGTGTATCCTAAGGAAGAGGAGTGTGCATCGTAGATGAGGTTCAGGCTCCACTGGTAACATAATGATCCCTGACGACAGCGACAACGATGACACCAACAATCCATTACTTCCTGGTACTTGTCCCGGGCGCAGTGTCAGCGAAATCTGATACCACGGCCAGGTGACACAACACCATCAGGAAGGAGGTGTATGTCATTTGTAAGCACTACCACCACCACTGCTACTACTACTGCTACTGTTACTACTACTACTACATTATATTACATTTTGGGCATTTAGCAGATGCTAAATGCTAACTCAGAGTGACTTACAATGAATGCAACAGTAGAATAAGCTTCAATTCATTGGTCACCAAAATTACAAGCAACCATAAATAAAGAGTGTAAAGGTCAGGGCCTTGTTGCCCCTACATGATTCTTGTCACCACAGAATGGTCATGTAAGAACAAAGTGCGAGGAAAGGAAATAGAATTACAGTTTTTTTTTTAAAGACAGCAAGTAGAGTGAGTGGAGAGAATCATGTAGTGCTACTACTACTGTTGCTGCTGCTGCTGCTACTGCTACTACGAACATTACTACTATTACTAATACGACTACTATTAATGCTAATACTACTACTACTACCACCACAGCTCTACTTCTACTGCTTCTACTACTACTACTACAACTGCCAAGATTACAATTACTGACTGAGTGTTCCGAACAAATCCAAAGGAGATGGAAATATTCAGCAACACAGAATTAGTGATAGCCTAATATACAAAGGAGCCAGTACTACTCTTGCTGCTACATAAGTGGGACTCAAGCTAAATTAAACCAGCCTACAGTATCCAAACACAACATAGGTCTCATTAAGAAAAAAGAAACCCAAACACCATGAAGAAAAAGATGAGAGGTTGAAGGTTGTGGTGTTCTGGAAACAGTCAGGTTTGTTGACGACAAGCCCGGATATTCACCACACAGTCGGTGCCATGGTGTTCCAGACACAGAACGATAGAGGAGGGAGGGAGGGAGGGGGCGAGTGTGTGTGTGTGTGTGCATGTGAACTCACATGTGTGAATGAGAAAGACCAGGGGTGGTGTAAAGTAGGGAAAGACATAGGAGAGGAGAGACAGAAAGAGAAACAGGAGACAGAGGGGAGAAGAACAGATAGGAAAAGAAAGACAGGAAATATAGGCAGGAGAGAGAAAGACAGAAAGAGAGACAGAGATCATGACTGGGGATAGGGGAGTCAAGGAGAGGAGAAGAAAGGAGAGGAGAGGAGGGGGTGAACAAAAAGAAACATTCAAAGGAGTAAATTCCCGGAGGGTTACTATTCCTGGTGTGGTGAGCATACCTCCCTGGCACAGCCTAGATAAAAAGTGCCTTAATGCTGCTGATAAGAGAAGAAGAGAGAAGTGGAGGGAGGGAGGGAAGGAGGAAGGTGGAGAATGAAGGTTAAATGGAGTGTGTGTGAGAGGAAGGGAAGGAATAGGGACAGTGTGAAAGAGAGAATCAGACTACAGCATGCTAAGATAAGGTCTTTGGGGAGGCGAGATGCTGCACTGTGGAGACCTGCAGAGGTTTGAGGCAAGCTGGAGCAAAGACAAAGCCTTGATGTAATGGAGATGACAATCTGAGGAATTACTTATTAAATCCATAATTCAAGAAGACTCTGGTCATGAACATTAGACTGGCTTCTAGTCATCCTAATATCATCTTGTTCATGAATTCTCTATTACCCTCATCAATCCTGCTTTATTACCCTGTCTTGACAAGAGCCATTCCTCAAATAATAGACTACACTATACTGTAGGAAAAAAAACTTTAATGTAGCCTTATAGTTTACATTACTTACTCTTGGGCTTCATACAGAATACATGAATTTTGTGTGCCAGATTACACGCATGCACAATATTTGTGTGTGAGTGTTTGCATCTTGTCACTGCAGTATGAAGCAATTCCATCAATTTCTTTTCTGCTGACATAGCCACCTCTCTCCTTCCTGCAATGCCTCCTCGCCCTCCCGTTTTCCTCCCCTGTGCCCTTCACTCCCTTCTCCCTCCTTCACTCTGGACCGTCTCTCAGTCCGTTCCTGCCTTTGGGCACTTCTCCACCTCTGTCTGTCCCTCTTGGTCTTGCAGTCTCTCCTCTCTGCCTGTGTTTTCCTTCTGCAGTCTTTCCCTCTAGCTCTCTTCTACAGGTTCGGCCGGGATGTTCCCTCTGTCTGTGTTGCTCTGATCTCTTAAGCTACTGCTGCTACTACAGGGACATCCAGTGTACTGATAGATGGCCTGGGGCTGGGCAGGAGGCTGGTCCTTCGAGGCCGGTGTTAGGACACTGGATGTAGCAGTGTGTGTTTCTGGAACTAAGGGCTTGTCTAGGCTTGGGAACAAGGCCAAAGGCATGTCTGGGCCTGGGTACCAGGCTGTGACTGGATGACTGGGACTGAGACTGGGAGGGGGAGTGAGACTGGGGTTAGGCATGGAGCTGGTGAGGGGCTGAGACATGCGGCTGAGAGTGAGCATGAGGCAAGAGGGCTGGGCTGGTGATGGGGGGGCTATGGATGGTGCTAGAACTCGGCCTGGGCCTAAGTGTGCTGACTCCAGCAGGAGAAGGATGAGCAGGTGGACTTGGGGGAGGCTGGAGAGGTGGAAGTGGGGGAGGTCAGAGGGGAAGAAGGGAGGGAGGAGCAGTTGCGTGGGTTGGTGAGCCTCAGGTCTAGCCGCACAACCCTGTCACTCATGCGTCTGAATAAAGATTTTACTGTGGAGGGAGCAGCAGGCGGACTCTGAGCTTCTGTCTCTGTCCTGCCCTCAGCATCTGGCTCTGGAAGACAACACAGCCAACCTGCAGTCAGATCCAGATCTTAGACTCAGACAACCTTCATATTACCAAGATTATCTTTTAGTCTGCTGCATTGTAGCTAAAGGTTTTTTCTAACATTATGAATATTTGAGAAAATGTATTCTAAGGTCTATTCAGGATAAATGAGTACAGATAGTCCCACGTAAATTTAAAAGGCCAGGGTAAATATCATATAATTAAGCCTAGGGTTTTTCAGAACCTTTGTCAAAGTATCCTGATCTTAAAGCAATTTGCTTGACAGAAAAAACACAAAATTTGTAGTGTACACTCATTCAAAGACTTCAATTCATAATGGACATAATGGAGACCTTTAAACTTCATTCATTTTGTGTATTTTGTGTTAATTACAGTAGTAGAGACCCCAGAATAGAGATAGAGAGTGTCAAGAGGAATCAAACCAAGTACAAACAGTGACAGTAGTCAGGCAACAGTGTTTGGGAGCTGCATGTCAGAGCCTGCTGACTATGGTGCGCTGCTAGCCAGGGTAAATACACTGGAATGGCATACTGAAAGAAATCCACAGATAAGCATATCAGTTATCACGCTTCATATCAAGATCGTTGCAACGCCAAGCCCAGAGGATGGAAAGATCTTTTTTTTTTTTCAAAATTCAGCAAGAAAATCTGTCTAGTTTCATGCCATCCCTTTAACTACGGACCAAGACCTAGAATTGGCCATCGCCATGTTTTCCACTGGGTCTACACATGACATGGGTGGTGATAAGAAACACAAAAAACTCTCAACAACCTCTGATTTAGCCCATCATACGCTCTCTCACTTGGTCCCCACCTGACACATTCTCTGTACACTCCCTCTCATTCCTCGCTGACTTGGTCCAAAGTACAGCTCCACCACCTTTTCCCTCCGTTCACACCCCCCTCTTTCTTGTTTTCCCTGACTCTTTCCATTGGTCAAGAGTCCACTTTCTCCCTCTCTTTCTCAGTTTTCCCACTGCCTCACCCTCCCCTTCACCTCTCCCCCTCTCTCTCCCTCCGTCTGTGTTGGTCCAAAGTGCCATTTCTCCCTCCATCTTTCTCTTCTACTCCCTCATTTGTTTCCCTGCTTTTTCAGCTCTGTTCGTCCAGTTTCCTTCCCTCCCTCCGTCCTCCGTCTCTCTCCCCTCTCATCTCTCCCAGCCAACTCTGAGCTGAAGAATTTTGACAGACTCTATAACGGAGGGTCTGGACTCCTGCCTCCTCCCTCCCGTTCTGCTGGGTCTCCCTCTCTCCCCATTTCCATCCGTGCCTCCCTCCCTCCATCTTCTCACAGCCGGCCCCCGCGAGTCCAGCCAGGTTTCAGAGGGTAGATGAAGGCTTTGGGCTTGCCAGGCTGTGCCTTCTCCTTTCTTTATGTCTTTGAAATGTTCTCCCGTTCCCCGCTTCTCTTCCTGCGTATCTCTGTCTCCCCCACTCTCTCGCTTGTTCTCCCCCTCTCTCTCCCCCTTGTTGATCCAGCCAGGCTCTCTGGTGGAGGGTCCAGTCTGGCCTGCTGTCCTGTCTAATCTAGCCAGCAGAGGTGATCACAGGCTGGCCACATTCCACCCAACCAGATCCCTCCCCTCCCTACCTCCCTCCTCCATCTCTCCCTCTCTCGCTTTCTTTCTCTCTTCCTCCTCCAGCTCCCGCCCTCCCCGGCTAGGGCCTCACTCTGCATTCCTCCCTCACTAATACTATTCCCACTATCCTCCTCTCACTCTCTCTCTTTCTCTCTCTCTCTCTCTCTCTCTCTCATTGCATTCCTACCACACTTGCACTGCTCCCTCTCCTTTCTCCACATCTCTCATTACACGCCTTGCCTAAACAATGCCTTATACATTCCTCCCTCTCTAATACTATTTACTCTCTTTTTTCCTCCCCCTTTCATCCCTCCATCTCTCTTATTAAACCTAGGATATGTACCTACTCCATGCATTCCTCTATCTTCCATCTATGAATCCTACCACCGTTCACTCACTCATTACGTAGAGTATCTCGGGGTTCATATGCTCCGAAAAATTAATTCATGCTACCTGGAAAAGTGAAAAAGGGGCATGTTTTGAAATTTGAGGTTAGAAGTGCTCCTTGGGGAAAAATGTCACTCACTTTACCCACGACCGCTTTGTCTCTCTCTCTTTCATCCCATCTCTCCCCACCATTCAAATCCCTCCTTCGTTCCATGTTGTGGCGTCCTCACTCACTGTGACTTCTTGTGCTTTGTCTCTCTTTCATCCAATCTCTCTCTCCAGCACACCTTTTTCCTTATTTCATCCATCTCTCTGTGACTCTCACACAAAGACGTCATGGCACATTCTCACACTCTCTCCATCTCTCTGACTATGTATCTCTCTCTCTTTCATTACTTTGCAGCCTCAGTACATTGCTCAGTCTCCTCCATCACCCTCAGCCCCACTGCTGTTATCCTGCTCTGCTGCTTGCTCTACAGGGCGGCTAGACTTTGTCTGTGCTGTACTTTCACACTGTACATTTTCTATTCTCTGACTGGATGACTCATGCACTGGTTACTAATTACTCAGGCAGTCCCTGCTGGGATACACACATACATACACAAACACACACATTCCTCTCCTTCTCCCTCTCCCTACCTTTCCCTCTGCCTCTCTTGTGAAGAGTTATGAGCCATTCAGGACTGAAACTGTGCGAACAACGACCAACGTCACCAGTCCAGCCAAACACACCCACACCCTGGGAGTTGCCTGAAAAGCTGCTACCACCAGATGGATGGAGACCTGGGAACCACATGTGTGTGTGTGTGTGTGTGTGTGTGTGTGTGTGTGTGTGCATATATACATGGAATGTTCTGGATGACTGATATAGACAAACATGAAGTCACTCACACCCAGGGAAATCTCATCTGACAACCATGTTTACAGCCAATCAGACAAACATAAACCTGGGTGTGTCCCACCCGGTGCCAGTATGTTTAAGAGTGAAACCAACTGATAGGAAGAGAAACAATATTCTTCCACAGGACTACATGAAGCTAGCATGAGGTTTTTTTTTTTTGGTTTTTTTTTTAAATGGGAGTGCGAAGACCTGCAGGAGCAGCAACTGCCAAAAACCTACCGATACAACATTATGATGATGGGCCACAACACAATTCTATTCCAAGTTTTTGTAATCCAATACAATGCTGTGTGATCAACTAAGCACTGTGATCCAACACTACAATGTATTATGATAAATTATTTCTTCTCAGAAAACTGAAATAAGATCCCTAAGGGCAACACAATGTCAAAATCAGATATTAATCAATTAGGCTACTACATAAAATTCAAGGCCATTAACACTTTCAGGCTGTCTTTCAAGGACCATTTTTTGTTTGGTTTTCATTTTCAGCAACATAATGGTGAAGAATATCTAGGTTACATCAAACTACAAGCGACAATTTCACTGACTGTTAGCAAGACGCCAGCCACGTCTTGACCCTGTTGGCAAAAGCTACTCTTTTGCCATTTTGTTTTTTATGCTTTGTTTTATTTCTATGTGTTTGATTTTGTTGCATACTTTATTATTGCATCATTTTGTTTTGTGACTGATTGTTGATTAGTCAGATCTAGGTTGAGGATGATGAAGGGCTATATAAATAAATTTGGCTTGACTTAACTTTGTTAGCATCTAGGACAGCAGTCATTGATATGAGCCCGATGATGGGGGATTGTTATTTTAAAAACGAAAAACACGGACATTACTCAGCTGACCGTTTCCCTTCTTCAGCTGACTGGTGACCACAACGTTCCCAAGTTACACTGAGCTTAGCAAAAACAGACTGGATTTGTGTAATGAGAACCTTTCAGAGGGACGGACCAGGAAACAGCCTACTGTTAACGACTCTCATCTATCAGCGAATCATGATGTGCTAGCTGGCCTCTCAGTAAGGACACTTCCCTGATTATGATGATGACTCAGTCAAAACAAGGGTCTAAACTCTCTGTGCTGTGCTGTTCTTGTATTGACTGATATGCCAATATTCCCAGAAACGCAGTGAAATAATCAGCTTTTAGAGATTTCTGTGGCCGCCAATATAGGCCAGCTTCTTTTTTCATTTGCAGAAGGAATTATTTGTATTGAGTGTTAACAAAAGACAGTTGTATCAGAATACAAGACTCTATATGACAACTGAGTTCAGCTGTAGACCAGACGGTTTGTGTTGTATTCAAGTCTCCCAGCATGCTTTGCAGCTCCCATCAGCCCTAAAGAACCTCCAGAGCCGTTAATCCACCTATGAACGGGCCTCTTCAGCGCTGCCATGGCAACAAGTAAACAGCAGCCACCTCACTGCTGGCTCAACAGTCATCCACACATTGTTCAAGAGAGCGGGGTCACCCTGTGTGTTTTTGTATGTGTGTGTGTTTAAGAAATAAAAAAAAGACTGTGTGAAACTATGACACAGGCCGAGTCCGGTAGTCCCTCTTTGACACACATCCACACACACAAGCACATACAAACAAACCCACAGACATACACACACGTACGAACACTCACCCCATTTTCAGCATTGAACAATACTACATTATTGGCTGGGCAGTGATGTAGCATTGATGCAGAAACAACAACAATGTGGGCATTATTCAACAACCAGACCACAACAATGCAACAACGGACGGACACTCATGGCCCAACATCCATGAGTCCTCCTTTCATGAATCCTCTATCCACCCATCTATCCATCTGCACACTACTGAATGGATAAAACCCACAGAGCAAGTAGTCTAGGCTATATGTAGCCTAGATTCAGTCTTCCAGACAAATAAATGCACAGTGCCAAAAATAACCTCATGTGATGTGCCAGGACTGAACTGTGTCGAGACTGGAGACACTTTCTTTTCTACACAAACAGACACACAAATCATGTCAACTGAAACTGTCAGTCAGCGAGTTGTTTATAAGTACTGAAAACTGAGTGTTGTTTTTATTCATTATAAGCACATTTCCCCAGAATCAGTATAATAAGACTAAGTAAGAACAAACATTGGCCGAGGCTGCTGCCCTGTCTGAACTCCTGCTATGCTCTTATGTAATAATGACCGCTCACATCCAACCATTGAGCACCTAAGACATTTACACAATCACTCAGTCACAGTCTAAAGGGACACGGCAGTCTAAAAGGAGGCAAGAGTAGCCGGTTCGAGACTGAAACTCCAGAAACCAACCAGAAAAATGGTTGGAGAAATGAACAGAAGATACACTGTGGTACCCTTGAAAGAAGGACTTAACCCCAAACTGCTTTTTTTAGTGGAGTTAGGTGTGATTGCATGTGACCCTCCCTCTCTACTGTGCTGTTGCTGTAAACATGAACATGTTCTTTGTTAACTTGCCTGGTTAAACAAGGGTTTCTTAAAAAAGAAGAGAGGGCCTGGCCTGGAGTCATTTGCATTAATGCCACCACAAAGACAAACAAGGCCATCAAGGGCTTACTCATTATTCATATGCCTCAATTTCTTCAAAACGTCACTGTCATTCTCGGTCTTTTTCAAATCATGTTGCTAAGAGAGAACATTTGTAAGCTGAAAGATACAGTACTTTCTAGATAAACAAATAGTGCACTGCATCCTGTGTTAAAAACATTTTGATTTGGCCCTTGGCCTGACAAACCTCACTTGGCACTGTTGTGGAAAAGTGGAGTTATTAACTCAGCCATCACTATAGATAATAACAGTGTGTCTGCAGATAGATAATAAATGGTATATAAGCTGCCAATTTGCTACATCCGCATACTGCAGGGCTTTTTAAGCTGGCACCAACTGGTCCCACTGCTGAGCAGTTTGGTAAGCGGGGGTGGGCAGATCGGGAGGGCAATTAGGGACTGAGGGCAACGGGGTCTGCAGGGGGTTGTGGCTGCTTTCTTGTTTGTGTGTGTGTGTGTGTGTGTGTGTGTGTGTGTTTTCTGTGTGTACAAGGCAATGTGTGTGCGAGTACCTGATTGTCTCAGTATGTGCGATGCCTGCCTGCATCAGTGTGTGTGTGTGTGTGTGTGAGCAGCAGTGAGCCCAGCGTGGGGCTAGTGTCTGGAGCGTGTAATTGAAACACGGTCCCACGCGGCGCTACACAGTGACCCCACTAATCTCCTCCTGACAAAGTGGCTTAGCTTCTATAGGGTCATATGGCACAGCTAGACAGCTTAAACACAACAGAGCGCACCGCCTGGCCCACAGACCCTGTGTCCTCCCTGCATTCAACAGGTTGGACTCAGCACCTCATTAGCCAGAATGATGCTGGAACTCCAAAACAAGAATGAAGTCAAGATTCAGGACCAAGAGTCTAACAGCCTCCCAAATGAAAATAATGCAATAGAAAAAGGTTCATGCACATCCCAAAACACGAGTAAACAACAACTAGCATACTATACTGTCAGCAGCAACAACTCCTACTACAACTAACTCTCCCCTCCCCCAGCCCATCAAAACATTACAAAAATTGCCTGTGATGCTGCAACGGCAGGGCAATAATTATAACAGAGGCAGTGAGGAAGCAAGAAAATAGTATTGTGTACACACACTGTAAGTGTAACTGTGAAAACATGCAAGTGTTGACAGCCCTCTCCTCATTTTCTAAGACTGTCTGTCAATCGCACAGTAAACACACACTCCCATGATGGGCCAGCTGTGCCTGCCACTGCTGTCCAAAAAAAAATAGACACCCTAATTGAACCAGTACCCCCTGGGCAGTTGATAAATGATGATCAGAGAGTAAAACAATCACTATGGTAGTTACCCAACTGTACATAACAAGGAGCATTCTGCTCACTGTTTTGCTGCTCCCAAAATGTCAGATACGACAAAGATCATGTTTGGCTGAAACGTTATATTGTCACCAGTCTATTTTATGAAACATAAGTTGGGAGCAATCATTCCTTCCTTTTTACACCGAGTTTTTTGTTTTGTCCAGCTCTTGTGAGGAGGTTTTAGATGTGTGTAAAACCTCTCCTTTCTTTGTAACACAACTCTGCCCCTCTGCAAGGTCTTTGACCTTCAGTCACTCAGGTCAGAAGCAGGACGCCAAAGGAACTTAGCTAGAACGCAGGGTTGTTTGAGTAGTTTGTTTGCAACGACAGCTCAATGTGGACAAAACACATGGGTGATATGTAGCCAAACAAATTCACAAGGCAAAGTGATGCTGTGGGTTTAGGTCTTTCATAACTACGTTCTTAGGCTTGTTGTCCATCTAGGAAGAATATACAACATGAAGGTTAATAACAACATAGCTTTCCTGTACAGCAGCCTATCCTATATTTCTATGCTGTCTCCAGACCGCCACAACAACAGAGAACAAGTACAGATTCTGTATAGTCCCACGGCACCTAAACAGAAATGGAGGTGATGACGCAACCGGAAAGAAGGGGAAGGCAGCCACCATTTAAGGAGACTCCCCATTAACAAATAGTGCTAAAATTCACATTTTCAGTCCCCTCTCAACCATCATAACCTTTTCTTATATCCTGACAATAACAAATTTTCACTGAATTGAAACAAGACTCTTAGACTCTGTGCGGTTCCAGTGAAACCCCACCAATGTGGAAAACACCTATTGTTTGTATTTGCATGAAAAGGTAACTTTGACTTATCAAACCAGTAGGAACTAGGTCTCTTTGTTCAAGTACGTTACTTCCTCTGTGCTTACCTTTCCTCTGCAGGAACAGCCTGAGCAGCGGGCTGGCAGTGGAGATGGCCTTGTGATAGTTGTCATCGTTGTTGATGGGTAGCAGGTCGCCGTGCACGTCGGCGTAGCCCACCAGCAGCTCCACGTTGGGGATGCGATGCACATGCTGAAGGAGGCCGTAGAACTCATCGAAACGACCCGGCTTCGACCGGTCCAGGGAGAACCGACGGAACTCCGCCCCAAACTGGGAGGGGACACACACACAAACACATGTGAATACAATCATACAAACACACACAAACACAATCATATACACACACACAGGCATGAGAGAGATGAACACAGCTTGGTACAAGTAGATAAACACAGAAAAAGACAGAAAAAGAAAAAATATAGAGCCACAGACATAGTGAGACAGTTAAGATGCAGTAAATAGCCTACGTTCGCAATGTGTGCACACGATATGAAGATTTGTGGTTGTGATAGGCATAGACTGTTGTGGTAGCCTAAATAATTTCAAAACCACTGTGAAGAAGAGGCTGCCATCCATGTGGACTAGCTGACACAGCATATGTGATGAATTATAAATGTAGACTGTGTGCAGTATGCGTGTGTGTGTGTGTGTGTGTGTGCGTGGGTGGTGGGGGGGTGTATCTGTGTACTTGTGGATGCAGTATGTTCTAGACTAAACAGTGCGGTCTAATCAAGCCTCACAGAATGTTTGGTATGCAGTTGTGGGCATGTGTATGTTGTGTCTTCATCACACACACACACACACCCAGCCTCAAATACGCATTGCTGGCTTATGAATACTGCAATAATCAATGTGGTCTGCGCGTGTGGTCTGACAACTGCTGAATCAATCGCTGCAGATGCCTAATCTTAATGAGGCAGGCAACTGTGGGGCTGACACTGAGAGCAATGTCACTTTGGTGTTGATGAGAAGTACCAAGTGTTGTGGTTACTGTTGCCCAGCACTGAAGAGATGATCTACAATTCATTGCCAAACTAGAAGCTCATCACCTCAAACATTAGTGCAAAGCAGAATTACTTTAACTATTGGCTGAGAAGCCAATGGGGTCACAGGCCTGTTTTTGGCACGTCCCCAAATGACAAGAGGACAAAATATGGTTAAATGACCCTGGGTTACTCAACTTGAGTCCAGGCTGAAACAAGTTTACGATTTCTTGGTGTATAAATGATCATTTTTAACCCCAACTGAAGAGGCAAGTGACACCAACAGGGATGTCATCTTTTCTGTCAAGAAGTGCGGTTCTAAAAAAGAAAGATCCACTAGCTTCACTGGTAAATTGCATTTAAACAGCAGCAAAATGTGCCCTGAAGCTTAGCCAGTCCCATTTCTCAGCATGTCTATGTAATCATGCCACGGGCAAGAGGCGGGCAGTCTGTCGCGAAAGGAGCCACGATAATGAGCCTGTCATGGGCCTTGTGACACCTGTACGTGCATAGGAGAACAACATGCCTAGCAGCTATCAACACATCAAGACCGGCAAATTTCCATAGCATCTACCAAGTTATGTAAACTTGCCATGGGGCTAAGCTGAAACTGAAAACTAGAGTCAAACTTTGAGTCAACACGAGCAGAAGGGCAGCCGCGAAGGAGGTTGTGACAGGTGTTACTGGCTTACTGACAATTATCTACCTTCAAACTTATTATCAAACGATAAGATAAACGCAACACCCACATGACATGGCATGGCATATTTCACCTTTTAAAATATGGCCAGCTATCGGCTAGCTAGCCACAGTAAAACAGGTAGGTTTAACGTTTTGTTAGCTAACTAAGCTCCAGCTTGTACGGACGCAGTAATTTGTGCGACATCATAACTTGCTACCAAGCCACTTAGCAGGCTAATTTAGCCCGAGCAAGTACCAAGGGAAGAGTTTAGACAACAAAACAGAAAACAGTGAGTAACAGGACAGGTAAACTGACAAAAAAAATCCCTCAGGCACCTTGCTCTTCACCTCCACGGCACTCAGAGAACGGTTGCTCGGCACTCGGTGGTTTTTGTTCATGTTTCGCTAGCAGCGGGACCGCCGCCACAGCACACACACTCGCCCTGCTGCTGCCGCTGAGTGTATCCCAACAATGTAGGTATCCACAGTTATTATTCCAGTTATACAGGCAGTCCCACGGTATGTCGACGTCCCACAGTTTGCGTTGTCCCCCCTTGTCCCTCCAAGAATGCGACAACGCCTGCCAACCAGCCTAGTTAGTCTGTAAACTTATCTCCTCTCATACTTGCCACTGCCAGTACAGCTACCACTACTGTGCGTATACCGCCTCTCTCTCCTCTCCGGTCAGCTTCTGCCTATGTCTCTCTCCCCCTCTCTCTCTCCCCCTCTGTGCCTTGGCTTGAGTGCTGGCGACGCGAGGCTTCAAAATTGCACACGAGACTTCAAAATAAGAGACTATCTCGTTCTCTCTCTTTCACTCGACACTTCAAAATAAGAGCCCCCTCTCCCCGCCACCACCAATGAATGTCCTATTCAAAATAGCTATACATTCTTTCATGTGCTAACCTCTAGCGAGTGAAATAATAGTGGAATTTAAATAATCCTCATATCTCTGGGGACCCTGAAGAACCTATTCAAGGTCCCCTGGAGGTCCCGGCCGGGACCCCACTTTGGGAACTATGGCCCTGAATGAGTACTTGAAACTATTTACAATAACCTACTAGCCTGTGAATGAGAAAGATCAGACAGAAAAAATATCATTACATTTAATGTACAACACAGAAAACGATATTTTTGGCCAGCAAACCAACACAGTCGTCCCACTAGTGTCAGAATAAAGTAAACCTCAATATTCATTATCATAATTAGGATATCAATAATTATGATAAGATCGTTATGTCACATTTGTTATAATTAGCTCTTGCACATTATCCTAATAGCCTACAAAATGCGAAAACTGCTGCAATAAATTCAGTTTGGCATTTATGACATATCATTAGTGGTTCCATTTGCATACTGTTTACACATGATGTGGGGTATAAATATTTTAAATAAGTTGTTATGATGTCAGATGAGTACATAAAATTGATGTTGGTAGTAAGGGGGAGTGTCAGCTGAATGCACGGTGTTTCTTGTTGTATAGTGACACCTTCTGGCCAATAGCCATACACTGCTGCTGGCTACCTGCCCAGTGTATAAGCTTTATGCACTTCAGATATACAGTCTATATTAAGACAGAAATTATTGGCTACCATTATAGGCAGTGATGCAGCGGAACATAAAAAGGTTTGTAAATTATAACAGTCAGTGATCACCATGAGGCGTGACAACCACCAACATAAATAATATCTGTTATATTGTCAGAAAACTATTAATTTATGTTCATTTTTCCTTAAAAGAAAACTTAAATATCATCATAACTTAGATCAGTGTTACACCATTTAGTGTGATATGCATTTAAGTAATAAAGATGTATACCAGCCAAAAAGGTCTGTAAAGACTGTTTCTATAAATAAATAGGTGGGTGAACTGGGTTTCCACTACTACATCCTTTACTTTCCACTACATCCCTGATTGTAGGCTATTATTATAAGCTATTATTTTTGGGCAGGGGTTCCCAAAACTTTTTCATGTCAAGGACCCCTAAAAAGATACACATTATGATCACATTTTGTGCTTTGTTATTTGATATAATTTAGTGCACAATTATATAACTAACTGTTCATTTTGCTGGGGACCAGCTGGATCCCCTCAAGGATCCTCAGTGGTCCCTGGACCACAGCTTGGGAAACACCGGTATAGTGTAAATAGTGTATAATGTATAAATTAAAGCAAAATTAAAAAAGTAAATTGCTTGTACATATTGATTTTTTTCTTATTAGACAGTATAACTTGGGGAGTGTAAGGACTGATGGGAGGGGGAAAAGAAAGGAGGGTAACAAGCAGCAGAAGTAATGAGTCAGATGTGGACGCACGGTGTCATGAGTGCCTGCATGGTCTGTTCTGATTGAGCCACCAGGGATCACTTCTACCCTGCTGGCCTATTGAACTCTCCCACCTGATATTTCTCTGCCTTGTTGGGAAGATTCTCACCCTTATGAAAAAGGACCACAGTAACTGTATAATACATTTTCACAGCAAAACAGTCCCTAAAGGAAGATGATGGTGGTACCATAGGAGATAAAAATACTATAAAGTACAATGAGGTCGCTGTAAACACTCTATTGAGTACCACAGATACACTATAAGTCCCTGTAGGAAATTATAGGATTATTATAGTGACTTTTGTTGTATTACTCAGAGAGAGTAGATTAACATTTCCCTTTAAAGAAAAAGGAGGAAGAGGAAGCATGCTGGCTGGGGTCATATGATTCTCAGAAGTCAGACAGAGCCGGACACACAGACATCAATAAGACATGTAGCCCAATGTGTGGGAATGGAAATGTTGCTGTCTCATTGGTACTTTTCAGTGTATGCATGTGCTAGTAAGAAAATTCTCATTAGTGAGTCCCTCTCTATCCCTGTGCATATTGTCACATGGCAAAATTGTCTGAAACAGTGAAATTAAAGTATAGTGAAGGAGAATATAATCACTGGCATACAGTCAGTGGCAAATATACTGATTCTTTTTGCTGAATACTCATTTCATTTCTGTTGGTAAAAAGAAAAATACAAAGCCAAACTGTTGGCTATTGATTCTGTCAATATGTTTTCTTACATTAAAAGAAAACTGTCACAGAAATGGGTTTTGAGGGAAGGGCACAGGCAACAACTGCAAGTTCAACGGGTAAATCCATACCTTTTCCACTAAATGTATATATTTGGAGCAACAGGGTCGCATAGTGCGATGACAGGCTCTGTAGCTGAACCTGACCTTTGACCTCCCTGTGGAGGGGGGCAAGAGAAAAGACAATTTCCCTACAGGGATCAATAAAGTATCACACTATATACTTTTCTCTGTTAAAATGTATCTTACATTTTAGCGACCAAGAACCAAAAATGTGCCTTAAACTGCAAAGGGAGCAAGTGTTGGTCCCTTAGGTATTGCTGGTTATCTAGCCTAGAAATAGAAAATGATTTTAATGTATTCTAATGGCACGATTACTGATAATGTCAGAGAGCCTTGAAGGTGGCAATACTTTTGCTGGCTGGTTCCTGGGACAGAAAGACAGCTGTTTGTGGCTCCACAAAAGAAAAAAACAGACTTAGAAACACTGCACCAAGGTACAATTTTCTCTACTCATACAAACACACACACACGTGCACACATACAAACACACACACACACACACACACCACAGACGCCACTCTCCAGACACCCCACGCCAAATGTGTCCCCTCCCCCACGGCCCCCCTCCTCGCTCCCCTCCTTTTTGGCCTCCCCCCTCGCCTGCTGTGTACACAGCATTGTAGATAAAGTCTGCCTGACCTCCCACCAGTCTCCCTCCCTCCCCTGCCTCTCACCCCCACCCCACCCCCCCTCCGCAATATGATGCAGACTGGAGCCTCTCTCCAACTACAGGGGGCGCCAGTAGCTACTCCACTGCCGCCATGCAAAGCTTCTCTCTGCTCCTCACTCCCCCCACCCACCCACCCCAACACACACACACACACACACACACACACACACACACACACTCTTCCTCATTCTCGGCCTCTCCCCCTCCCTCCACCTTCAGTACACACAGTACTGCAGATGAGGCCCTCCACAATCCACTAGGCCCCTCTTTCTCTCTCTCTCTCTCTCTCTCTCTCTCTCTCTCTCTCTCTCTTTCTTCCTCTTGCTTGTTCTCTCTCTCCACTTATGATGATGTCACCGACTCAGTTTCTGGGGCCCTATTCATGCAACATCCTGGAAAATCTGATTCACATTTTGACTGGTAAATTGGAAGCCATTATTTGTAACGTGTCTTGGCATTCTTGGCTCTCACTTTGTAAAGGTGAAACCCTTATACCCCCAGTTGCCCATTGCCCATATCTGTATATCTATTGCTCATATAACATAACATACATCAGGAACAATCAATGATGTTATAAGAAGTGTAGGTACTCCAGTCCCATATATAGAGATGTAGCCATTGTAGAGATCCCACTTTTTATTGCATGCTTGCTGAACCGCTGCTGCACTCTTCCTCCATCCTCAAATTGTTTTAAAAAAAACCAAAACAAGTTATGCTGTCTTTACAGCTGCTATAAGTTACAAAGAATATTCTGGTATCTAGTTGGTTGAAAGACAGTTTTCTTACAGTATACTAACATTCAAGAAAGAATTGTATGCATGAATGGGAATTACCACTGCAGATATCGAATGTCCTTTATTGAGACAGTATGAAGACCGAGGGTGGTCTAGAATAGGGGAGACACAGGAATTACAGTTCCTGAGGTTTTCCATCTTAAGCAAATAAGGGTAACCGTGGTCAATGCACTTCGAATTGGTTTTACTCTTGGAAAATGGCTGAAATGATCAAGATTGGCATTCCTACTCCTATGGGATTTACCCAATATGGGACTTGGCTTATTATCTTGAAGCAGGCTTTCCATGACTCAATTGGGTTTCGTCTCTCTCTATGCAAGGACTAACTGCTAGTGCGAGTAGCTACTCCACAATTACTGTTCCTCTCCTTGTTGCCCCAGTCCAGCTCTGCTTGTGGTCCTGCAGCTCACTGAGTTGAGCATGGCACTAAGACTTTCTGGGTTGGGGGTTCAATTCCCACTTGGGCCACACAAGCTGAAACTGTATGTGCTGATGAAAGTGTGAGGTTATTTGTCACCTCTTCCTCTCTTTGTGTCTTATCCTTCCCCTCTTTTTCCTCTCGTCCTTCTTCTTTTGGTGTCTCCCGCTACCCTCCCATTTCCTCTTTTGTCATCACTGGACTTTGTCTCTTCCCCATCATGGCAGACGATCACTGCCTCACTTACAATTGGCCATGGCCATAAGTCTCTCTCTCTTTCTCTCTCTCTCTCTCTCTCTCTCTCTCTCTCTCTCTCTCTCTCTCCCAATTCAATTCAATTCAATTCAAGGAGCTTTATTTGAGTTGATGCGTTTCTTAGATTATGGCATGACATCACATACTGAGCACAGAGTTCTACTGTTTCAACATTTTCTCCAAGCAGGATACACATTTTTTTGTTGATACTGCGATTTTTGAAAGTTCTCTATTCTTTCAGAGATTTTTGAAAAGTATGTGTTCCTGATGTGTTCATACTTGGTACAGGAGAGAAGGAAGTGTTCTTCACTTTCTATTTCTCCTGAGTCGCAGTGCACACACACTCTTTCTTCTCTTGGCAGCCAGGTTCTTCTGTGCCTGCCAGTCTCTACAGCTAGCTGGTGGTCACTGAGTCTGTACATCGTCAGCAGCTTCCTCTGTCTGGGCTGTTTGATCCTGATCAGATACTGGGCCAAATTCTAATTTGTTTTAAGCATTTAGTTTTGTTTATAAATTTGATTTCTTTTAGCCAATAGTGATAATATTCTTCTTGTGTTTTTTTTTCTATTTGTTTGAATTTTTTTAATGGTGGTTGTGTGGTTAGATTTAGTTGGTGTTTTTTGGTCAGGTATTCCAAGGGGTCTCTCTCTGGGTGTCTCCTCCAGTGTGTCAGTGTTCCAGTGTGTTAGCTGCTCTTTTCTCTATATGTACTAGCAGAGGGAATCTCCCATGATGCTCTGCTCTACAAGCCAAGTTTGGACTCTTTCTGTGCACACCTAATATGTTTTTGCAGAATTCCAAATGCAGAATTTCAGTCGGGCTTTTGTCCCAGGTTTTATAGTTGCATTTGAAATGAGGGCCCCAGATTTCACCACCATATAGTGCTATTGGTTTAATAACTGAATCAAAATTTTTCAACCATTTTTTATAGGAGGATTAAATCTATACAGTGATTTTCTTATTGTATAATATGCTCTGCGTGCCTTGTCTGCCTAGTTTCTTATTGCTAAATCAAACTTCCCGGATGAAGTGATTGTCAGGCCCAGATAATTGTAGCTGGTTACATGATTGAGAGTTGTTCCACCCAGTTTAAATTGGTATTTATTTTCCTGAGAACGCGATTTTTTCTGAAAGATCATGATTTTAGTTTTTTCCAGATTGATGGATAGAGCCCAGTTCCTACAGTGGTTCTCCAGAAGGGTCAGGCTGTGATGCAGTCCATGTTGGTATGGAGAGAGGATCAGCAGATCGTCTGCATACAGGAGACATTTAATTTCTCTGCCCTGCAGCATTACTCCGGGAGACGTTGACTGCTCTAGAGTTCTAGCTAATTCATTGATATAGATATTAAATAATGTTGGGCTAAGATTGCAACCTTGTCGTACTCCCCTAGCTTGTTTGAAGTGTTGTGTTCTCTTTTTGTTAACTTTGACACATTTGTTTTCGTTATACATCTCCTTAATGATGTCGTAGACCTTTCCCCCGACTCCACTCTGAAGCAGTTTCAGGAAAAGGCCGTCATGCCACACAGAGTCAAAGGCTTTCTTAAACTCTTAAAGTGAAGCAGCCAAATACTTTGCCTTTGTTGGTTTGGTGAACATGATTTTGGATGAATGTGTGGAGTGTATAAACATGATCGGTTGTTCTGTGCTTGGGGAGGAATCCAATTTGACAATTTGACAGAATTTTGTTTTCTTTTAGGTGGGTATGTATTCTGGCATTGATAATGCTGCAGAACAACTTCCCAAGGTTGCTGCTTACGGTGATTCCTCTGTATTTATCTGGGTTGAATTTGTCTCCACTTTTAAAGATTGGAGTTACATGTCCTTCATTCCACATCTCAGGAAAATGTCCAGCTTTCAGTATCAAGTTAAACAACTTCAAGATAACCTGTTTCAGCTTGAGATTGCTGTGTTTGAGCATCTCATTGTGTATGTTGTCTGGCCCACATGCCTTTTTATTTTTAAGTGTTTTTATTTTTTCATTCAGTTCAAAGAGTGTTATAGGGATGTCCAGTTGGTTTTGCTGATCTTTTGTTGTTGATTCTAAATCCGTCAATCTTTGATCAATAGCCTCCTCAATCTTTTTCAGCTTCTGGGTCATATATTGAGCTCTCTTATTTCTTAATAAGTGCTTATGTGCTGAGAGTCTGCTGATATGTGAGCAGAGTGTTTGGTTTGCTGGATCTCTGTGTTTTTTATTTGATAGTATCCTCAAGTTTGATTCTGATATTTGACACTCTTTGTCAAACCATTTGTTTTTTGATACTTTGTTCTTATTAGTTTTGTTGATTTTCACCGTTTTGAGATTTGATTTCTTAAATTTGAGTTAATTTATCTGTTGCTTGATTGATATTGATATTGATATCAAATTTTATGAAGAGAAATCTGTAATCATATTCTCAACGTAAATACTGTTGAGTGCTGCCTCATACTGAGCAAGACTCTCTACTTTCCAAATGGTTTTAGGTGGGAGAGGGTAAGTTTAGGCACTTTCACAGGTGCAGTGTGGGTCATCACCTTGTTCAGGCTGAGTATAGTGTGGCAGTGGTCTGACAAATGCAGTTGTGGCATGACCATAAAAGAACTGATCTTATCTGGTTCTAGATCTGTTATAGCATAGTCCACTACTCTGTTACCTAAGGGATGAGCAGTATGTGAATCTACCCAGAGAGTCGCCCCTTGTTCTGCATTGACGATGTACAGTCCCAGGCCTTTACAGAGCTGCAGTACTTGTTTCCCACTGTTATTCACAGTGTGGTCATAACTCTGGCGTTGTGTGGTCAGAGATTTAGGAAGAGGAATCTCTGTGTCAAATATATACCTATCCCCATTGAGTCAATGTAATCCACTTCTTTCCCAGTTCTGGCATCCATATCTCCCATCAGCAGTACTGATCCTAACGATTGAAAATGGATTATTTCTGTTTGTAATATTTGGAAGATGTCTTTGTTATAATAGGGAGAATCATATGGAGGGATGTAAATGATAAATGCCTTTCCCTGAGTTAGTAACTTCTCTATCTAATTTTAAGCCATATATGTGTTCTCCCTTTCTTCACAGGGGAAACGCTATTCATAAGATGTTCTTTAACCATATAACAATTCCTCTCTCTCTCTCTCTCTCTCTCTCCTCTCTCTCTTTCCCCCCCCCTCTCTTCATCTCAGTTTTCTGTGCCAACTGAATGATTCAATTTTACCCTATTCTCTCCGTGAATCATTTGCACTCTGTGTGTGTGTGTGTGTGTGTGTGTGTGTGGTCCACTTGCAGCAATGACAGGGGTATCTTTTCAGCTGCAGGAGGCGCTAGTAGTGGCCTAGGTCCGCCACCATCTGTCTCCCTCCTCTCTCTCTCTCTCTCTCGCTCTCTGTCTCTCTCTCTCGCTCTATTCCCCCAGCCCTCCTCCCCCCTCCGCTGTGTCTAATGCCTCCCTCTCCTTTCCCTCCCTCAGCCGCCCCCCCCACCCCACCCCATCACCCAGCACTGCGGACGAGGCCTCTCGCCTCCCCCGCAGTCTGCAAGGCCTTTCTTTAGCCCACCCCCCCACTACCTCCCTACCTCCTCTCCTTCCCTCCCTCCCTCTCCCTCTCTGCTGCTCTCTCTCTCTCCTTCCTCTCCACTGTTTCCTGCCATTTTATTCCCCCCCCCCCTCCCCCCCCCCCTCTCTCTCTCTCTGTACTGATGTTGTTATTGTCCCAGTTTTGTGGGGACCCTGATCTATATGACCTCTAGCAACATGCAATATTCAGAGGATGTGAAGTACATGATGAAATCTTGTACTGCAACAGCACAGTTCCCCAAACCCCCCCCCCCCACTCACCCCATCCCCCTCCCAATCTGGAGACTGTTATTATTTATCATTACCCTGCGCCGAGACGGAAATCTCACATCTGACTCCTGCCAGTCTCCTACAGGGGGCGCCGTCTGCGACTCCGCCGCCGCTACATTACAAGCTGCTCACGCCCCCCCCCCACCTCAATCCCCCCCCCCTCTCTCTTATCTCTCTCTCTGTTTCTTCTCAGCTCAACCCCCCCCCCCCCCTCCTCTGCTTTCTCTCTCTCTCTCTTGGTCTTCCTCCCTGTCTCTCTCTCTCTCAGCTCCCCCTCTCTTCAGCTCCCTCGCCTCACTCTCCTCCTCCTCCTCTCCGTCCCCCTTCCTCCCCTCCTCTCCAAAGCATTGCAGATGAGGTTTTCCTTCCTCCACCTTCCTCCTCCTCCTCTCTCCGTCGGCTATTATAGGCCTTGCCTCACTCTCCCTCCTCCTCCTCCTCCTCCTCCTCCCCCTTTTCTTCTCCCTCCCTCCCTCCCTCTGTCTCTCCTCTCTTTCTCTGCAGCTGGTGTTGGCATTGTCTTTGGTTTAGTTGGAAGCCCTGATCACCATGCGATCGCCACAAGATCACAGTTCAGGTGGATGTGGGTGGCGGGCCAGGTGGGAGAAAATGCTAAATTGACCTGTGGCCGCTTCAGCCAATTAGTCTCTCTCCCATTAAGCTGTTTTGTCTCGGTTGCCCGTACTTCTTTGTGTCTGACAGCAGGGAAAGCTCAGAGGCAAGAGGGTCTCTCTCCCTCTGACTACAGGGGGCGCCAGTCGCTACCCCACCGCCGCCATTGCAAAGCTCCTCTTCTCCACTCCTCACCCCCCCCCCCCCCTTCCTCTCCTGTCTCTCTCTCTCTCCCCCTCCTCCTTCTCCTCTCCCCGTCTCTCTCTCTCTCTCTCTGTCTCCTTCCCTTGCCCTCCCTTCCCCCAACAGCCCTCCTCCTATCCCCGCCTCTCTCTCACTATCTCCCTCTCCCCTCCCCTCCCCTCCCCTCCGCTCCTTCTGTCCCTACCACTTCCTCTCCTCTCTCTCTTTCTCTCCAGTCCCTCTCTCACTCTGTCTCCCTCTCTTCCCCTTCCCCCTCTCCCTTCCTCTCCTCTTTCTTTCTCATGCTGTCTCTCTCTCTCTCTCTCTCTCTGTCTCCCTCTCTTCCCCTCCCCTTCCTCGGCTCTGCTCCTCCTCTCCCTACCCCTTCCTCTCCTCCCTTTTGCTCCCGTCTCTCTCTCTTTCTCTGACTCCCTTTTCCCACTCCTCCCCTCCCCCCAGCTCCCCACTCCTTCCCCTCGTCTCTCTCTCTCTCTCTCTCTCTCCATCTCTGTCTCTCTCTCTTTCCTCCCCTCCCCTCCCCCCTTTGAAAGGCTGTTAAGCGCTCCTTCTGCACACAGCACTGCAGATGAGGCCTCCGCCTCCCCCACAGTCTGCCAGGCCTCTCCTCCAGCCTCCCCCACCACTCCTTCCCTCCCTCCATCCTTCCCTTCCTCCCTTCCTCGCTCGCTCGCTCCTTACAACAGCATAGCAACACTGAGTAGCCAGCCAGGGAGAGTCTCTCTCTGTCTCTCTCTCTCTCTCTCTCTCTCTCTCTCTCTCCCTCTCTCTCTCCCTCTCCCTCTCACACAGGGGCAGTTCCCCTCCATTTTAGATTCTTCCTTCCAGGGCAGCAACGGAAGGGGACAGGAATTACATATATGTGTGTAAAAAAAAATATATGGAACATCTATGTCTGATGTCATTCAATTTACCTGGGTTGGTAAGTACAGTGCAACTCAATAGAGGCAACTCAGTGAGATCTGATTGATCCCTATTCTGTCATCCCTATCCCTGTCATCCATTGGTGCGTCTCAGAGAAGGGTTAATAATGTAGCGTTCTATTTCTAACCTAGGCTTTTCCTCACCAACCATCTAATCGTCTGCAACAAGCTGACATGATATGACAACACTATTGGCTCCATTTGGCACAGCTGTATAACCGGGCCGGAGAAGCACATATTGTTGCTCTCTCACAAACATATCATGTATTCTGTTTCACGTTCTCACAAAGCCCCTCAAATCCTCCCATTGTGCACCTGGGGAGGGGGAGCTCAGATAAGCTTTACTTAAAATGTATAGGTTGTCACAGGTTACAGCAACTAACTGGCCATGTAGACTGCAGAGCAGTGTATAGATCAGGCCATACAAAGATATGTTGAGTATAGCTATGTTAAATACCAGTGTAACTACCATTGAAACTGACATTCTGCATGGTTGGTGTTACCCCAATATGCCCATCTCCTCCTCCACTGCTACACCAGAGATGTTCTGACCTTGAGGGGCTACATTGTTCAGCAACATAATTTTGGTTGCCAAGCAATATCGGACTATCCTGGAACAATTTTGGCCTTTCCAAGACACAGTTCCTTCTTTACCCAACTCACCTTGATAATATCTTCACTGTGAGTGAAGAAGGTGCATTTTAGTTTTTTTTGTACAAAATCTTATTGAATTCCATATTCCATAGTCAAGAGGTAGCACAACCTTCATGTAGTGATGGAAAGAGGATAATTTGCTTTTTCATTGAAACCTCAGGAACTGGAATTAAATCCCATCCCTAAGTGACATGGGTATTCCATACTGCACCCAAGATTTCTGAAGCAGGGTAAAATCTCATTAAGATGTACTGAAGCGACTTGGCATATGAAGCTGTGTGCTGACAAGGTCACTCTGATGACAAGGTCTGCCCAAGTCAGGCCTGATTGGTAACCAACGTAACCAAACGTAACCACCAAACGTAACTAAAGTTACTAACCCCAACTATTCCTTAAATAGGTTGAACTAGAGGGTACATTTTACTACCTTACACAACAAATAACATAACTATCAAACTTTTCTCTGACACCCTCTACAAACTACTGTAACTCACAGAGATCTAAATACAATGTGAAAAATGTACAAAAATGCAGAAAACCAACCAAACCCAACATTTTTGTGGCACTGTACATATCAAACCCATCCATTCATTGCAGCATCACTTTTAGCCCTTAATCATTCCTGGCAGTTGATATCATGGCTACTGGCCAGGCTATGGTGTCTGCTTTGAGAAGTTCAACCCAGAACTAAAAACAATAATTTCTATAGCTAAAGATGGAACTGCAGGATGGGCATAATCAATTCCTAAACTTTAGACAGAGATCTGGAGCAGACTTACAAGACATACTCTAAAGAAATAAATACATTCAAAATGATCAATTTCTGATTGCTGCTGTACATTAAGAAGCAGTGAGATTTATTTTCGTGGGCATTCCTTTTGTTCCTTATTCTCAGTCATTCTAAGAAAACGCTATAGATTCCTCATGACAAGTTGACATTATTCACTTTGATCATAAAAAGAGGCATGACCATGAATTCTGTGAGAAGCACAATACAGCACTTTATTGTTCATAAATGCTTAAGTGAAAAATGAAACATAACGAAACAAATACACACAATTTGAGGATCACAAATTAAACACATACTGGTCTTTTTTGGAGAAAAAAAAAATGCTTTCGGTTTTGTAGGCATCAGTAATGTGTTTACTGTCCAGTCTTGTGGGGGCAAAGTAAGATCAAGTTAAAATGTGAGAAGAGACAAAGCAAGTACAGTCTAGGCTACTGAGCAAGGGCTGCAAAAATTCACTGAAATGTTCCTTTACACTAACAAAGATCGAGAGAATGAGAACATCATGGTGAGCCATTGTTCTTTCAGTAGAACCAAAATCATTAACTGCAAATTTGGGGAAAAAAATAAAAAAATAAAATCAAGTTAACAGCAAAGAACAAAAGCAATCAATTCTGTTATTTCATTTGCATTTATATATAGATATATTATTTAGCCAAAAAAACTATGTTTTTGTTAAAAAATAAACTTAAACATACAAGAAAATACCAGCCACCAAAGCAACACCTATCGTTTAGCAAACCAATGTAGAACATATGAGGCTACCTTGCACACAGGTAATAGCAAATATTTTAAGGGTACATATACGGCAACTTCTGTCCAAACATGTCTAAAAGACTGTACAAATATACACTACCTATCCCAGTATAACTACATGAAAAATGATGGATTTTAAGATTATCTGGTCAGCTTAAAAGCTAATAACTCACAACAACCCAATGTTTTAAGCCACAAGTATAAGTTCAGTGGCTAACTCAACATTAATAAGTACTCATCTCAATGTAGTAAAGTATATAGAAGGCAAAAAACATGTTTTCTATCGTTTGGTGTAACTTCACTGTTGTCTTTGTACCTCCCCTCCCACTTGGGGAAGAAAAATTAAAACTTTGTTCACAAATCTTTACATCATTTCTAGCTGCTTGTTGTGTCCTGCCAAATAGCTTTAAATTGGCCTTTAAATGTCACTGGATGGCTTGTTTTGAGTGAAAGGGCAGAGTTCTCTCCTTATCACTCTCCCATTCACAGATGCCCATCTCAATGCGACTGGGCAGTGTCCTTCAGTTCAGGTGAGGCAGAGTTGTTGGCATGGATCAAACCCCAAGTCTCTCTGTGACTGTGTGGTTTTATTTGTTAGCATCAGTCAAGCGGTCAAACCTGCTGTTTGCCAAGTTGGGCCCTGTCTCTCCCACTTCGTGCAGATGATGGTACAAATTTGGGAATAATGATGGGTAGACTGTCTCTCCCTTTAGCAGCCTGTCTTCCCGGGCCCTGTGTGGGCCCAAAGCCATTCTCTACATGTGCGCTATCTTCCTCATCATCCTCATCGTCATCATCATCGTCGTCATCGTCATCATCATCATCGTCATCGTCGTCGTCATCGTCGTCGTCTGAAACGTCATCAACATCTGAAATAACCTTGGCCTCCATCCCTGCCTCCACTCCCTCCTTAGCTCCAGTAAGCCGTTGGTTACCATGGAGATGCACCTCTCCCCCTCCTTCCCTCTCATCCTCCTCCTGCTCTTCCTCATCACTGTCAGAGTCAATGGCAATGGGCTCAGAAAGGTCTAGAGGCATTTTCTGTAGTAAGGTGCTGTTGATTGTCTTGGTTTGGTCTCTGCTGGCACCGTTGGGTTTGGTGACAGATGGTATTGCTTTAATACCTGCCCCACTCCCAGCCAGCTTTCCCTTTGGTGGTGGTGCCACACCGCCATTAGCAGCTATCAGCTCCCTGTGTCGGCGGCGAGCCTGCTCTGACACGCCCATACGGGTCCTGGATGTCCGCCTTTTGCTATGTCTGCCCTCATACACACCGTCCTGGGCGAACGCCAGCTCGTGACAGAGTTTGCTGACCTCGTGCATATTGAATCCGAGCAGCACGCTGGCATTCTGGGTCTCGCAGTCCTGGATGCACTTCCTCCTCCTGTTGACAAAGTGGCTGGAGATGTCCGACTTCCATAGCCACAGACTGGCTGCCAGCTTCTCCACCTCCCGTCGTGTGGGATACGGCTCTCGGTTGAAATACTGTGTTAAAAACGCCTTCCTGGACTCGTATGACTCATCTTCGTGACCTTTGGGGTCAAGAGCCAGGATTACAGGTTCGTCAGGGTTTTCTACAAATGCAGAGGGGCCGTGGCCACCTGGCGGGTGGGCTCTTTCCCCAGGTGGTCCCGGCCTCCTTCGTTTTGGTTCACTAGAATCAGAGCCATCAAAGCCAGCCCGTTTGAGGGCGCTGCTTTGGGCCTGACTGACCCGAGAGGAGGGGGCTGGCCGGCTATCCTGTCCATTCTGGGTTTTCCCCACACCACGACAGTGCACCAAGTGCAGAGTGATGGTGGAGGCAGTCATGTTACTAGTATATACCCCCAAGCAGTGAATACACTTGTAGGTCAGTTTCTTTTCAACAGGGTGGACAGTCTGAATCACCTGGTGCCTCTCTCTCAGGTGGTGGGCCAATGCGTCTGAGATCGGGCCCTTGAGGATGGAGAAGCAGAGAGGACACAGGGTCTTCCCCACATCCCTCTTGTAGGGCACAGCTGCCTGTGGGACACTCTTGGGTGGAGCGCTGTCAGCAGCCTCTGAAGGCATTTTAGGCGGGTGCTGAGGCACTGTTCTTTTGCTTGATGTTAGGGAGGTGGATGTGGCTGACGACACAGAGGAGGCGGTGTTGTTCTGGGCATGAAACGCCACCGATTCCTCTGGTGCGTCCCTCATGTTGTAGGTAGTAACAATCAACTGAACATTCTTGGGGTTGCCCTGCTGCAAGGTGAGGTCAAAGGTCAGGGGAGAGTCTGTGCGCGGGCCGACTGTCTCGTCCGGGTGCGAGAGCCGCATGTGGGCCACCATCTTTTCAACGTCATTGAAGGTGGCCCGGCAGTGTGGGCAGGACAGGCCGTGGATCAGCATGTGATTTAGCAGCGTGTCACTGGGCAGATAGCGGTTGCAGTAGAGACACTTGCTGGTGAAGTTGTGAATTTTCATGATGTAGTTAGCCACAGCGGGCACCTTCTCCGCTTTGTGCTCTTTCTCAAAGTGAGAACTGTACACATTCTCTGGGAAAAGCTCATTGCAGATAGTGCAGATCTTCCACTTCTGGGTATAAGATGTTCCAAGGACCGAGGAGCCACTTTTCTTGGCTGTGACAGAGGCTACAGTAGTGGCTGCTGCCTGGACACGGGAACCCAGTGGGTTGGATTTGAGGGAGGAGGAGGCGTTGACCATAATTGGACTCCGCAGGCCACCACCAGAGATGAGCTGCTTTGCTGCATGTGACTGCTGGGGCACCGAAACCTGGGCATTCCCTGGTAAAGTGATCCTCACCTGCTGGCTGCCAATGGAGAATGACTGGGTGGTTCCGGGCTTTAAACCCATCGTATTCTGCTTCATCCCAGCCAGCAGACCTTGGGAGTTGAGGCCTGTCTTTGATGGGATGACTATTCGACCCAGCTGCTGTGAGGAAAGGGGCCTGGTAGTGGCCATCACCGCACCTTTGGGGCCCATCCCAATGATGGTCTTGTCCCCCTGGGTTTTGGGGGACACCATGATGACATTGGATTTGGGACGGGGGACCACCACGTTGGTATGCCCAATCATGGCGGTCACCTGGTAGCCAATCCTCTCATGGTCCTCAATAACGTGTTGAACAAGTGCCTCATACGTCCTTGGGACAAACAGACACTTCTTGCAGTGAATCTGGTTACTATTACCATTGTTGACATTGTTCGTGTTATTACTGTCCGTACTCCCTGTGCCTCCTGTTGTGCCACCGTTTTGCGTACTTGTCTTTTCCCCTGGTTTGACCAGGTAGGGCTGGGCCACATGCTGGAAGTGTTCCCGGTAGATGTGCTTTCGCACCACATTGTACAAAGGGTCCCTGTAGGTGCACTTCTTGCAGTAGTACACCGCCTGTTCCACGCTGTCCCCGGTCCTCTTCAACATCCCGTCCTTCAACATCACCCCTCCCGCCCCTGCCACCATCCCGCCGGGGCCCTGCCGCACAGTGTTGTTAGGCATGTGGAAAAGTTTGATGTGCGTCTCCAGGGTTTTCTTGTTGCCATTGTAAGTGCAGTAGGGGCAGTTGAGCAGGATGCGGCTCTCGAAGTCCTCGCTGTGGACATTGCGGAAGTGGCTCTTGTAAGCGGAGAAGTACTTGGATGAGAACGGGCAGCCAGAGCAGCAGAAAGGCTTTGATCTGTAATCCTGGACACACAGAGGTGGGAAAGATGTTAGTCTCCCCCTCAATTTCTCTTTCCTACTTCCTGAGTTCTAAATTAAAGGGATGGATTTTTTGTCCTTTATAGATTTTTTTGTTATGTGAACAAGAATAACAATTCAAAATAAATAATTAAAATATCAATGTTGAATGAACAATATGTGTGCGTGTGTGTACAGTGTGTGTCACGCACCTGGACTTTGGTGTGTGATGGTTCCCACATGCACACGTCATCCCAGGTAGTGTGCTTTATATAGACATCAGGGGGAGTAAAGTTTTTATAGTCCTATTGAAAAACAAGGAAAATATGATCAATAACAAAAAAAACCAAAACAATCAATAGCATTTAATTTACAAGATTCACAAGGTAACCACTACAATCCGAGGAAGTATGAGATACGTGTGTAAATTGTCCAATAGCCTCTGCTTGCTTGCTTTCACTTAGCGCCACAGTCCAAGTTCTGCATCCCTCCCACTAAGCATTCAGTTTAATTCACATTGGTATGAACAATGGTTCAAGTAACAAAAATGAAAAAAAGATATGGGACAGATCAGGGCCTGATCTGTCAAGCTGGCCAAGTGCTGCTTTATTTTGACAGGTAAAAACAAGATTCTCAATTTTCAATAACCAAATGGAAGGTGTTTCCCTGCTAATTAAATTTATGGAGCCTAAGCCTAATTTATGTTCACCTAAGTGATGTTTCTAACCACCTAAAAGAAAAAGTTAAATATCCCAAATCCAAAAGATATCACTGCATGAGGCTTCTGGATCAGTTCCAAGTGCTTGATGTAAGTTTGCTATGTGGTCTTAAGAGAGTCAAAACCCCTACTTCCATACTCAACCCACATAATTGTTGATGTTTGTGCCTAAACCTCTTTAAAATCCAGAGAAAATTGAACAGTGAATCATGTTAGTCTTTGGTCTCTAGTTTCAAGCTTGAGGAGCATGTTGCTCACCCATTAAGTTGGCTATAACAGAATGAGGCCATGGTGTAAATGGGGGTAATCACACATTACGTATGATATTATGGGAGTCCAGTGCAGAGGCTCTCACACACAAAATGGATGTCAAACACCTGGGAGGATGAGGTAGGAAAAAAACATCCATTCTCTACATTCATTCAGCAGTGCCAGGCACCCCACTGGTGGATCTTTACCCCCCGCAGCAAGCAAAATAAAGACGCAATCTCAGCTCCTACTCTGGCCTTATTACTCACCCAAAAAACAATTTGTGTACAAATACCCATATGTACTAATGTTATATGTATCCATGCAAGAACCATTTTTAAACCTCAACAGGAACTGAAAATGATACTGCGAAAAGGAATTGGAGGACAATTGAAATCATACTTGGAAATGTAGAGGAAACACTGGAAAATGCTTTAGGTTGTTTCTTATTATATTACAGAATAACCAACAAAAACGTCCGGGAGAAGGTGCGGTCATCATTATCAAAGTACTTAAGTCTGGTCACGCTCACCTCTATGTGGTCTTTACAGAACTCCAGGCCGATGTCTCCCAGGACCTTCTTGACATTCTTCCTGGCTTTCCGCAGGCTGCCCAGGTTATTGACAGGGAGCTGGAACATTCTGCCCACCTGGAGAGCAGAGACACATACAGTGTGTCAGCAACAGGTGTGAGAATTACACAACAGGTAGAATTTGGACAGGTGTCTGTCAGATGTCCCATAAGTCAGTAAGCAAACACAGTCTGTTGAAAGGGACTGTTTACAGGACTTAATTTACCTATTTTGACACCCACTGGGAAGCCGTATTCATAGGCTACCCATTTGTATTTTCTTTGATGATGTGGCCCTTGCCCAACAGAGTCCAGGTGCCATCAGACACAGCTGGGCTCATCCAGCGCAACAGGTTAGCGGACAACATCTGTGTGCCTCATGTTAGTCATTGTCACATCTGTAGCAGGAGGCAATTCATAGGTGCCTCTTGGTTCCTGCTTAGCTTATAAAGCCTAACAAACTCTTATTCAAAAAAGGGACATCTAGAGAAACTTAATGCCGCTGACATCAGCAAAGTAAAGTTTAATGGGCTAATGAGGCTAAAGTTGGCAAAAATGTATTTCCATTTATATTCCAAAATGTAATCACTAGAAGACATTCAACACCCCACAATGTTGCAACTTTAGATACAAAGCTTTGGTTGAAGCCACAGAATAAAATAAATGCATCACTTCCCTCCTTGGCCACTTTTATACTGCATGGTCAAAGGAGGCTAGCCAGTGCCATTTGTTATCCATGCACCTGCAGTGCATTTCATTCAAAACATCACCTCTGTGCACCCCACACAACTAAGCTAAAAGCCTACCGTCTAAACAAAATGCTTCAGCTTATTAACATTTTGATTTAGGCTGGCCAGGCCTCATTTGGCTCTGGAGTGGAACAGATAGGTGCCAAGACCCAGTGGGTGATATGAGATTCTGGGTCCACACAAAATGCAACTGGACAAAACAGCCATCCTCCTATTGATTAGGTGTTATCACAAACAATCAGGTTTACCATGAGTATCAAAGCCATAGTATACTTATTACTAGCACAATGAAGCACCGCTTCTTTAATCCACTGGACAAAGTGGCTGGCCTGATTTCTCTGTTCAAATCAAAGCTTCCTGTATTAAGGTCAAAGGTCAATGATGCATGATGACCTAAAAGCAGCACTGTGACAACAAACCGCATGGTCCCAAACAATTCCTCTGAACACCTCAGCTATTTCCCTTCTAGAAATCACCACAAAATAGACAGTGGAATTGTGCATGGTTCCACTAACTATTGGCCTATTGAAGAGCTGGGAGACAACAGGGGAGAGGGAGAAACAGAGACAATGTCTGTCTGCCTGTCTCACTTCCTTGCCTGCCCTCTGTCTGTCTTACATTCAGGCAAACAGACAAGGAAGGGGTGGGTGGGTGAATGCACGCAAGAGAGAGAGAGAGAGAGAGAGAGAGGGAGAGAGGGAGAGAGAGAGAGAGAGAGAGAGAGAGAGAGAGAGAGAGAGAGAGAGAGAGAGAGAGAGAGAGAGAGAGAGAGAGACAACCTCACCACTTCCCCTCTCTCCCTCCCCTTTCTGCTTCCTCCCATTGCTTGTAGATGGCGCTAGAGAGGAGGGCTGCCTCCATTATGTAAGCCTCCCTCTACTCTGCCTGCCCCCTTTTTCTCCCTGCCTCGCAATGCAATCACAGAATGGCGCCTCCTATTGAGTCAGCAGCAGCCTCTACAATATGTCTGCAGTGGAGGGGGAGGGGAGGGGGAGGAGAGGGGAGGGAGGGATGTTGGAAGGGAGGAAGGGGAGGGACAGAAGCAGAGAGATGAGGGAAGGGGGAGGGGAGGGTGAGTGAGTGAGAGAGAGAGGATGAGGAGAAAGGGAGGGGGAGTGAGGGAGCTGGGAGGAAAAGGAGAGAGAGGGAGGGGAGGGGAGGGGAGGGGAGGGGGAGCGAGTGAGGGTAGAAGGAGTGAGGAGATGAGAGGAAAGGAGGGGACAGAGAGCGAGGGAAGTGGAGGGGGGAAGGGGGGGGAAGGGGAGGGGAAGGGAGGGGGAGGCAGGCAGGGCGGACAGACAGGCTTGGAGGAGAGGGAGGGTGAGGGAGAGAGGGAAGAGGGGGAGGGGAGGTGGTGAGAGAGAGGGAGAGAGAGAGAGAGCAGGAGGAAGAGAGAGAGAGAGAGAAAGGAAGAGGGTGAGAGAAGGAGGGGGTGATGAAGGAATGGATAGGCAAGGAGGGGAGGGGGGTGGAAGGAAGGAAAGGAGAGAAAAAAGCCAAGGAGAGACTGAGTAGGAGGAAAGGGAGGGAGAGAAGGAAGGAGTGAGAGTAAAGGCAAGAGGAGACTGCTCTGTGCTGGCAGAAAACTGCTTTTCCCCTTCCACAGTGAAAAAAAAGAGGAGAAGAAATGAAGGCCTACACACCTTTAACTACCCCAACCAAAGCTTTCCTCGTGCTCACTCACTCCTCCACAATAACATGATAACCTATGCACTGGTGACCCTGATCAATACTGTTTACAGTTATTCTTCAAGGTGTAGTCATCAATATTTGTTGAGGGGAAAGGCTACTGGTGACATCAATAACATTCACTTTGACTCCAGATACAAGAAAAGTTTGGGATGAGCTGCCTGTTAGGGACTGGATGCAACGCAATCAACGTGCCTTTTCACACCTGGGTTGGTTGTGTCACTGGACAGGAGCACCTGTCAGTGGCCATTAGCCATAACGAAAAGATGTGGAGGAGTGTGTGTGTGTGTGTGTCTCGGGGGTGGTCGTGGTTCATGATGATCTGCCACTTGCCTTGACCAGCTGACATCCAGGTTTCCGCCCCCCACCTCCCCCCGGATCAAACGTGAGGTGTGAGCGCATCACGACCCCGATGTCACCTGCCCGCTGATGTAGTTTTTGAACTCTGATCACATTATGATCACCTTTGCTGGTTTGATTAATAGAAGAAAACTAACGCCAATTAACCGGCGGCTATCTGAACTGTCACTTCGTGTTATAAACAATGATTATGAATTGATCGGAGGCGTTTGTTCAATACAAAACTCTCACTGTAAGCTAATCTGGACTTTCTACATTCGCATTAGCAATTCTTTTTGCAATGAAAATGTTAGCAAGATATGTCATCATAGCCTTAGCTACCGGCACAACGCTAACTGCCATACCATACAGTCCTCGTGGGTCTGAATCTGATCTTTAATCAACATCTGGCAGTATCCGGATCAATAGCTTTGGTAGGGAGCTGCTCCCACTGACAAAGAAGGGGAACACACCGCACTAGGTTAGCATGCTAAGCTTGCTAACTCGCACCAACAACATGGGCTTATCAAGACTGGTCTTGCCGTTTCTAACCTTGGTTTTTCCACAACAAACCACAACAAAGGATAACTGCCCGAGTCCCATTTTGCCAAGACAGATATGGAGAAACCTACAGGAGAAGTCATTCAACTTGAGATTATTTTGAACCCCTCTGACTTGTAGAAATATAGCTATCATGACAGCCAAGTTTAGCTTTAGTTCATCGCCAACCATCATCGCAGCTAGCAAAAGCTAACAGCGAACTAACGTCAACGTTAGCTTGCTTTTAACGTTATGCCCAATAATATGACAGACAAGTTTACCTGCTTTCACATCCAGTGCTCCCGTCTGAGTGAATTATGTCACCTCAGTATAACTGACGGGCGATGTATGGACACTTTCACTTTTTCTGATTCCTCTTAGATCCTTTCAAGTGACCACTAGCTTCCCGGGGGAGAACCAGCCGCCTGGCCGTTGGTCTACCCTCCAAACCCGACTCTTCCTCGCCGACACGGGGTATCCTTCTCCCTCTAGTCGGCAAACGGGGATAGAAAACCACCAGACCTCATTAGACCATTAAAACCTCCATTCCTCCGGGTGGTGAATGTGGACAGAGGTCCTGTTGTTGAGAACTACAACCGGCGTCTCCCCTCTTTCAAAAAAATGCCTAAACTCTTCTTATGATTATTTGGCTACTGATAACGCGTTGCCCATTCTCTTCTCTGACAGACAATACACCCCTAGCCTAGAAACTGCCCTATCCAAAATGGCGCAAATAAAAGGGGCGGAAGTGACATCTACTTGATTAGCATAAATAATCTCATTGTGAGATCCTCGGGGGTGCCGCTCATTAAAACTCCTGATTGGTCTGTATTCCAATTTGGACAGTTAATTAAACGTCCTACCAATACTACCTATCTCGCCCCTCTATGACTGCGGTGGGCCTTAACATCTCCAGTTTCTATGTTCGAGTCTGTGGGGTAAACAAGCCAGCGCTGTAGTTACCGAGTTTGGCCGACAGCGGGCGTCCTCCTGGATCGGGCTTCTCCGACTTGGGCGCATGCGCGGTGTGACTACATCTGGCGCCCTCCCCCTGCAGAGGGTCGGATGTATACACTGCCTCAGCACTCACGCAGCGTCGGAGTGGTATCCATGGTTGAGCCAACGGTAGGTGGCGCTGTACTGAGCTGGATTTCCCCCATTCTGCTAAAACCGGCCGGGACTACTTTCCTGAGCAGTGCTTGGGGCAGCCCCAAGCCTGCAGGCACTGTGTCCTATGCCCCTCTTTGGCATAGCAAGCCCAGTGGAGAGGGAAGGGTGGACAGGAGAAGAGGAGGAGGAGGAGGAGGAGGAGGGGGGTGGGTGATCATGTGACCACTGGTTTTCAATGGTTAATTGAGAGTGAAAGTTCTAGATCAGCTGTGGTTGATCCTTCCTCGTCATCATCATCATCGTCTCTCATGAACCTCAGGTGACCCTTGGTATGACATGTTCAGCATGTTCAGTAGTGTGAGGAGAAGACTAGGGACATAGGTCTTATTATTTGACCGTTATTTGATCTACTGTGAATGTTTAACATCTTCCTCTAACATCATCATCATCATCATCATCATCATCAACGCTGAGGTTATCATCAATCTGGTGAACCTTGGAATAACATCTTGAGTGTGTGTGTATGAAAGACGGGCGTCAAGGAGAGTGGGGATATAAGAATCTCATTATTCGACCTACTGACTGCTAAACATCTTCCTTTATCATCATCACCACCATCATCATCAGACCTGAGGTGATCCAGGCGCTGACCTTTTATACTGAAAGCTTGTTCTTGAAGGTCAGACTGACTTTAACATTCTTTGGGGAGCATGAGTCAGTTACCTGGCTGTGTCCAGTTACCAGCATAAACAGCCACTCCTCGTCACTTTATGCTTCACCTTGTTCACTGAATATCAATGAGAAGCTGGTCAAGGAAAGAGCAGAGAAGAGGGGCTGCATATTTTACATATCGTCTACACCAGGGGTTGTTTGTTCAACCTGGGTCCCAAAGGAGGAACCTGTTCTCTCACCCTTGGACCTGGGCTGACAAAAACATGCTCTCCTATCATATGAGGACCAGCAATAGACCCATAACTAATTTAGGTTCTGGTCCATGGTGAAGCAGGCTCTAGAAAATCCATGATCAGAAGAAAACAGAGCCAACAACCGCATATGTTAGCAAACATAAACTATTTAATTTTATACAAACAATCACAGGTCTACCAGTTAAGTGAGGACTGAAACCCATCTGACAACCATGTTAGTGCCGAGTTCAGTCAGCTATCTGTATTTGGAATGATAAGACACTATGCACTTTGCTCAAATTTCATAAAAGGGGGTGATAGGAATGTAAAGCATTACCTTCAGTTTGCCCCTGATAACTATTGTTGACATGGGAAATATTTCACATATTTTATGCTAACAAAGGGCATGCCTCCCTTTCATTCGCCTTCATGTCACTCCCTGACCCATAGCCAACTGCAGCCTCTTACCCATTTCAATCCTGATACAACTACTGTATTACGACAGCAACCTTTTAAGAGCGAAAGAAATATGACTGGGACGTCCGAATCGAATACATCATTGATCATGTCGTCGCGAAGAGTGTGAGCAGTCCTTTCAGGAATGATACGATCTCGTTCCCTCCCAGTTTGGACTCTCCATAAACTCGATCCACAAAGGAAATCGGTACCTGTTGTTGGAAGGAGAGAAGAAAAGAAGCAGAATGTTGTTCAATCAACTGCCCTTACAACCCATAAACTCAGGACAAGTACAGCATATATGGCACTGCATAGCGTGATAAAACTACAGTAAGAGATAAGACATGCAGTCATACTGTATGTCTTCAACTGTCCCTTTGTACTATGTGAGGTCCTGCTGTCCTTGAATCATCTGTTGGTAGATACTGTGCTACTATGTCTTTGTACTAATTTCTACAAGACAAATTCCTGTACATTTATTGTACTTTGTGAATGAGGAAATTCTGATGCTAAGCAATGGGATGCTGTAGCAGTATGTTCTATTCTGCTCTGCTGTCTTCTTCTATGATTGTACTGTTGAATACAGTGTTATATGGCAATGCATGATACATGACATTAAGTAGCATGCATAGCCCAAAACACGGATGCAGTGACGATTTATGCACCTAGGATTCTTAGGAAAACTACTTGCACTAAGTGGATCATCTTGCTTAAAAACACTGATGAATGGATGAATGAGGCCTCACCTCTCCGATGGTGTAGTTGAGCTGTCTGGCTCGGACGATCATCTCCATCTGAAAGACGTAGCCTTTGGACACGCACCGCTCAACCAGACTCTCCAGCACCTTCTTCTTGTACAGCCTGAGATCAGTGAGACAAAAACACAACAGGACTGTGACAAAGGACTAGGGCTGGGCGATATGGTTGAAATCAATATCACTATAATCATAAGGATTTTTCTCGATATCAATATATATCACGATATGGTTCATGTATGCAAAATCACGTTAAATAATCACATTAATGTTCATCTCATTGAACCGAATGGTAATGTTAGGTGTGATGTCAAACAAAACAGAAATATTCAAATAATATTCCTACCATACCTCATTTTATGAGAGTTTCTAAGTAAAATTTGCTTGTCATCATCAATTTAGACAGCAGAAATGTGTGTCACGATATTAAAATATCTTCATATCATCAGGATATGATTCCACTGAAAGACGATAAACGATAATATTGAATTATCGCCCAGCCCTACAAAGGACAGACACACACACACACACACACACACACACTCACAATTTAATAACTGCCACTTCCACTGATTTCAGGAGCGTCTCGTGCCACTTACCTGAAGCTGCCTGTGAGGTCTGAAGCACCAGGTCTCAACAACACTTGCGTTACAAAGTTGGCTCCTCGACTGTGAGCGAGAGAGGGAGAGAGATGAAGTAAACAAACATTCAACCTCAGCCTCTTGCCTGTTGCAATCAGGACAAATGCAAGACGGGGAAGTGGAAACTGAAGAGAACGCAGCGTTTATTTCCAGTCACCTGATGATTTTCCTGCGCAGATCCCAGCCGTACACGCCCCCGTTCCCTCTGTATCGAGTACCAGACACCAGGTCATAGTCGCCTTCTTTCTGCAGCCTGACAGACAAAACAAAAACAAAACGCTCTTTTAAACAAGAGATTCATACACAATGTCATAGTGAATGTGTGAATGAACACAAACAAGTAGATGTAGTTCCTTTATCTCAATCTTCGGAAATTCATTTTGCACTTTATATGAAGAATACATTAAAATATAGTCCAGTAAACAAAATCACAAGATAGGAAATGGAAATTTAGAGGGACTTACTCAATAAATTCTGGGATAAATTTAGGCTGAAAGCAAAAAAGAATAACACAAATCAAATGGCATGCCATACAAAAAGAAATATTACCTACAGAGCTGTTTTCTGACCATTTTATGAAACAGTACTTATAAGATCAAGTTGAATTTTCAGGCTAACCAAGTATAGAGTTGATAGAGAAAACAGATCATGTAAAGTCACTCCTCGGGTCCAAATGCTACTTCTAATGTCATTCAAGAACTAGCTATGGAAACAGCTCCATCTGTTGTGTGGCTGTCTATCATGCTACAAGACTGGCAGGGTTTCAGGAGTGGGAAAAGGCTAATGCACGAGTGGAAGTGAACATATACAGTACACGTACTGAAGCTCCACTCACATGATGAGAGAGGTCGGCATCCATAATGATGATGAAGTTCCCTGTGGCGTGCTTCATGCCGTGAATGTAGGCCGTCCCTGTGAAAGGAAACAAGCAGGTGGTTGGATACTATTGCTGTATCATGGAACCACACATCTGTCAAGTTGAAGATGTTTAGGGTGAAAGGTGACTATGTTCTGTTATAGTAATCTTGTGTCTTCAACCTATTCTGACCAAAATCTCATCAACTGCTTCACTATAGAGCTACTTATGTCTTGCTTGTGTGTGTGTCGCTCTCCAATATAGTCTTACCAATAGACACCAATGGAGCCAATGGACACCAAAAATCGCCCCCAAAATAAGTGTCATTACGGAGTGACTGTCAATAGATTGAAAAGACATGCTTTGGGTGGGTTTGGGGTTGATTTTTGTCCATCGACCCTATAGGACTGTATTGGAGAGCCGTGCACGCTTGCAAGCAAGCGTTAGGGACATAAGTAGCTCTGGAATTGTCAAGATTTTGGTCAGAATTGATCCGTTTGATGGAAAACCGCGGGAAGGTCCAGGTTGAAAATGGCCACAGTAAGAACAGTAAATTTAAGACTTACCTAAGCCTAATTTCTTTGCTCTTGGTCGAAGAAGCTGAAACATGGAACAGAGAGAAAGATTTTGCTTATATCATTTCTATCATTTGTTTACTACTAGAACTTGGAGTATGGGGAAAGTATTAATTTGTATTCCATTTTCTTTAAAAGACGCTTTCCTTATATAAGCCACACCAGTGATACTATATACTGTGATATAGCTATACTGTGACTTTCTGTGACAGAGAGTTATGTCAGCGTAAAAAGGTAGTAGTGCCTGCTTAGTGATAATGGTGTGAACCTGATGCCAGCACACTGGAGGAATTAGTAATAATGGTCTTAACTTACTATCTTGTCTTCTCCATAGATTTTCTGCAACTGCTCTGCCACCTCCAATGTCCCGTCTGGGCTTCCGTCGTCAATAACAATTATCTCGTAGTTATGTCCACTGTACACAACAATAACAACATTAATAGTACATACAGGGTAGTGTTCTCTCTCTCTCTCTCTCTCTCTCTCTCTCTCTCTCTCTCACACACACACACACACCCACACCCACACAGGTTAGTCAAATAAAAAAAAAAGTCCCAAATTAGCTGCAATTAATTTGAAACTACAGCCTGACGCTGTGCATTTCTACACAGGCGTCTAGACAGATGAAGTGTATTTATAGCTAAAAACAACGTGCCGAACTGCCACTAGACAAATCTGGTTTAATGACAGCTCATCACTGCCTCTCGTCTTGCCACAGCACTAGCTAGCACTAGCCGAACAGCTCTGACAATAACTGAAAACACCCACCTTTCGCCAAAATATTTCACCAAAAGCCACACAATCAAAGGTAGATTCTCCCGCTCATTATACGTGGGTAATAATACAGAATATTTGTCCACATCTTCCCGGTTTCGTTGGGAAGTTTTTCGGCTTGCCATGGCGATGTGAATCTACTGTGGTCAAAATGCGTAAAGCTACCAAGAAGAGCATAAGAACTTCCTGTTTACTGTTTTCAAAATAAAAGAACGTGTTTCGAGCTCATCCACTTTGGCATTTTTCAGCTAGCTGTAGATAAACAACTAACCTCCCCCAGCTGTCACATACCATCAGTCCGTATATTTAAAGTTACAGACAATACATTTCAGAGTAGAAAAAATGTCTTCAGACTAATCCAACAGGAGCGACATACCCCAAGTTTGGACTGGGCTGTTAAGCTGTCATGACGCGAAAATTGCCATTTTCAGACTGTTCAGGTCAGCTGTAACTTACTGGATAACGGAAACATGAAAAATAGTAATGTTAACTTTATTTACTCAGGGGGCTTTCTGTATTTGAAAAAAAACAACTTTTCTCTTCTGTTCCCACAAGAGCAAAATTACTTTTTCTTGACTGTTTCTATTTATGTAAGCTATTTAATTTCTTGCTACAAAGTGCAACTCTGTGGGCCATTGATGTGTTTTTATTATGAAAGGCAAACCGGAAATAAGATTGTATCTTATTGCTGGTAACTTCACTTGGCCAGGTTGGAACCTTAAGCCGGAGTGCTCTCCAAAATATACACCACTGGAAACGATTCTCTATTCAACATAGTTCCGACCAGACAACCGAATTCACAAGGTGCTGAAGGGGATTCAGCCGGGTGGTTTGCTGACAGGGTTTCATAAAGTTGTTTTATGAAAATACAGATTTCATTAGAGCAGATGCATATTAATGTGATTTTATTGACAAAATCGAAAACATACAATAAAAACATTCTCTCTGTCTCTCTCTCTCACACACACGCGCACACACACACGCACACACAGAGCTGAGATACATAATGTAATGCTTGTCACCTAAACCCAAAGAAATCATGAAATGTAAACATGGATTACCAATGAGAATACATACAAAATATCATACAGGAATAACTGCGTACAGTAAAATGTAATTATAATAAAAAATATACAAATTATCATACACATATACCAACAGACATTCTCACAGTATCATTTATATCACGGAACAAAGATCTTTTTACACCATGGACTTTGCATTTTCATCGTCCTTGAGGCAGTTAAGGTTAGAAGAGCAAATAGAATAGGCAGGAGTGTAGCTTTGAAAATGCAAAGGTAGCTATACTACTTGGCATTGATACATGTTACAGTGCATGAATACAAAAACACAGTCAGTAACAAAAATAAACATTTTCAGTGCGAAGATGATTTATGTTCCTTAATAAGACACTGTCAGTCTATCAAAACACTATTCTATGTTAGAACGTTTCTTACTTACTCTCAGTAATTAAAAATAATACACGTTTTATCGCTCAGCAGTGTTTATGTCAGAGAGGTTTTGGAGCGTTCCTTCCTGTATCGTTTCCTTTTTCCACATATGGCGGAGCTTGTGAAGCCCCTGGTCAGTCACTGGCAAGTTCAACACACCGGACTTCTTCGGTGGTGTTTTTTTCTAGCTCCAGTCCCAGTCTATCCGTCAGCTCCAGTGGAACCATTGTCACTTCAAACAGAGGAGGATCATAGTGGGAGCTGCACCTGACCGTCGTCACCTCGCCATCGCAGCCTGCTTACTGATACGCTCTCAAAGCTGGTATCCATAATAAGGGTCTTCTGTGGGAAAAGAAGAAGAAACATAACAATCAAATAATTTTATGACCCATTTCAGTGAACACTGCCACCAGCCATACAGTAGATTCTATGTAAAACTCCTGTGAAATGTTGGAATATTATAAGTGTTTTTGCATTTTTGTGAACAGACAATATTTAATGATACAAATAATACAATTGCATAATCCTCTGTATTACTGTTGAGAACTTATTTTATATTTAATCATATATAAAATAGCATTTAGAAGCAAAGTGAACCGACAGTAAATGCAGGGAGCCTCTGTCTGCAGCTGTTATTTTGGTCAAACACACTTGATAAAGGAAAAATGAGGGGAGATAAAATAGGTCAGATAAAGTTCCCTTATCCCCGATTCCTGTGACATTCTATTGTTTTATAGGAGTGTACAGCTTAACTCTTTCTTCTTGCTTCGAAGTGTTCCAGGGATCCAGTTTTCCTCTTAGAAAACTTTACGCCAATGAGATGTGGACGGACCCGGATCAGCGCACTGTAATATTCGCGGGCCGTGTGTGTGAAAGGGGTAGAATTTGAACCAGCGGCCCGTTCCCAGCAGCTTACCTGTTTGCTGTGGGACTCTGTGGCAGCCTCCACTGCTGTCACACACACCCGGGGGTCCGATCTCGCCTGGCTGGCCGGCAGGTCCGGGGATCCCTTGGGGTCCGGACTTACCCTCATCCCCCCTGGGACCTGGGACTCCCAGCTTGGACTCACCTGGAGGACCTGCAGAAACACACACACAAACACACACACATAGATACACATGCCCAAACACATAATAAGCCCTATAAACACCCTACAATCTCACGATCTATGCTTCAACTTGATTACTTGTATGGCGTTTCTGCCATAGTAGCCGCTAATATTCCAGCAGTGCAATGAAACAGATGATATGAAGAGTTACCTGCAAATCCTTTGACCCCCTGGGGCCCCTGGACATTGGTCCCTGAATCGCCTTTGTCCCCTAGCATACCTCTTCTTCCTGGAGAGAAGAGAAGGAAGCAAAATTAAAAGCGTATTATTGTCGTCCCTAAAAATCAGTAGCTGAGTACCTTTAGAATTAGTCAAAGCATTTTTATCAAGTGATGCGTCAAGTATTAGAAACCATGTATATAGTCTGGATAGAGTCTGACCCTGTTCTCCTGGATACGCAGCCTTCCCAGGTCTCCCCCTTGTGCCCAGTCGGCCCTGGTTGCCCCTGGGGCCAGGCGGGCCCTTGCCCCCCGGTATACCGGGCTCTCCTGGGGGCCCCACCGGCTCCTCAATAGGAGCCGGCTTACGACTCATCTCGTTTATGAACATGTCCAGCTTCAACACCTCCTCTGAAAAACACACACAGCACTGGATAAAGTGTGAGTCAGAGAATGTGTATGTGTTTCTGACCGGCACAGAGTAAATGGCTGAATAAGGGAGTAAGTGTATATGTGGAGAGAGAGAGAGAGAGAGAGAGAGAGAGAGAGAGTACTTACTATGCACTAGTTGCTCACAGGCTTGTGTTACTAACTGGTAGATCATGGCCATGGACTGGGGTTCCCCCTGTAACACATCAGTGGAGTCACATCAACCAGAGTTTAAATTAAAGCCATTCAATGTCTATTTTTTAAAATTTGTTGATGATCTCACTGATATTTCGGCATCCTGCTGCAAGACAGAGAATTTGACTGTAAAACTGTGACCCACCTTCTCTCCTCTTTCTCCCTTGTTCCCTGGCAGACCCTGTAAGTGGAAACAGATACAAGTGAGATAAGTAGTCACACGTGTAGACAAGATATGACTAATGTCACTGTTTGTCTTACCGTAGGTCCCACGGGCCCCAGGGGGCCCCTCTCCCCTAGAGGCCCCGGGTGTCCTGGCATTCCCTGGAAACCCTGTACACACATGGGGATGGATGGATGGATGGATGGATGGATGGGTAGGCAAGCAGACAAGCAACATAATGGATGGATAGACAGGTGAACGAATGGACAGACATGGAAAGTCATAAAGTAAAGAAGGAGAATCATAAGCAAACATTACAATGCTTTGTTATTAACACTATCGCTACTGGGAATCAAAAAACATTCCATGACTTTTCCATGCCGTTCCATAACTAAGTCTGAGCACTTCCATGACTTAAAAATGTCCTTCCTTTCTGGTTTGTTAAAGTTGCTTTTCTAAAGGGGAGATCAGTCTGGTTTCCACTACAGCTGGGCTTGCTGTGGAGAAAACCCAGCTGAAAACCCCCCATCTAATGCAACGAATGTGTGAAACAAGCTGTAAAATACATTCTGGTATATTCCTGTGACGTGACCCAGTTATAAAATAACCTGATATTCCCTGATTTCCCCTGAGAATTTATCAATTTTCCCTGACTTTCCCTGTCTGGAACACACCTTTCAAAATCCCATGACCGGTGGGAGCCCTGAGATTCATATCACATCGAACAAATGAGAGTTCAGTTAATTGGCACATATATAATGAACGTATATTTGAGAAATTTCTAATAAAAACTTTAGCTTGCAGTCTTACCCTGGATCCTGTAAGGCCTGGTGCACCGATGTTCCCTTCAACGCCCCTAATGCCCTGCAAAATACATCGCAGAGAGATGAGGAGAGACAAGAGGGGAGAAAATGAGGGAGGGGGGGGGGTGTATGAAGAATAGGTAACAGATATTGTGTTATATGGGCTGGGACCAGACAGCTCACCTTGGGGCCTGGAATCCCTATTTCCCCTTTTGCACCGGGAGGACCAGGTAAACCCTAGAGAGAAAGAGAGAGAAAGAGAGAAATAACGAGTGTGATAAGGAGAGAGTGTCACAGGGAAGTCAAAAAGAGAGCAATAAGAGACAGAAAGATGGGCGAACAGAGCAGCAATACAGTGAAGAAGATCAACAATTTCAGCTTTTTGTGTTTTCCCTGCTAATTCCTACGTTTAGTGACTGTATCATTTCAGTTTAGGCTCACCTGGCTTCCTGTTTTGCCGGGGTCTCCCTTTTCCCCCCTGGCGCCTGGAGGACCCTAAAAACAAGGAAAAATAGGCAAGTAGTGAACATGTAAATGTGATACCACATACTTGATCCATAAGTAGTGGGTTCTCTTGTCACATACAGGTGTCTCTCCTTCACGAATTACAAAAGAACACACCACACCGAAAGGAATTGTTTGGAAAATTGACATCTAAAATGTCTGATGTTCGTTGGGAGAAAGTTACCCACCACTTTGCCCTGGACGGTCATCCCTCGAGGGCCTCTGCTGCCCAGGGGCCCCAGTCCTCCCTCAAACCCAGCCTTTCCTGGAGGACCCACCTCCCCCTGAAACACACAGAGACAACACACTCCAGCACACCAGTAGAGGGCCAAGAGCGAGCGAGCGGCTTCACAAGACATTTCAGCTACAAAACCTCATTCTATCAATGTTGTTGCAGTTCCTACTTGTCACCAATAGAGGTCGATAAAGGCTATAGATGAATTAATGCCTCTTTAAAAGGCTGAATATAATGTATATTGACGTCTGACCTTTTGGCCTTGCTCCCCCTTGTCGCCTTTTTCACCGCGAGGACCTGGCTTTCCCTGAGAGGAGGAGAAGAAAAGAAAAGAGTCGCGCGTCAACATTTTATCGAACCGCTTCATCACACAAAGCTGATCATTCAACAAGCCCTCTGGGGGACTTACGACAGGGCCAGTGGGGCCGGGAGCTCCGGGGATGTCGGAGGAGCAGGTGCAGGCGTAGGCCGGGGCGGGACAGCTCTCCTCGTCTCTCTGAGGCAGACAGGGCCACAGCAGCACATGGTTGTATTATGAAAACAATAAAATGAAGGATACTAAGTCAGTAGGGTATTCCAGTCACATTATAATGGGTGTTGAGGAAGAAAGCAGGATTTTCCCCAAGCCACAGTACCACCAGTTAACAGACACAGTACATACCCAATTGTGGAGTCAGTAAATGAACACAGTAACAGAGAAAAGGGCATCCGAACACACTGACCAGTCCAGGCAGGTCACAGCAGGTGTCCTCTGAAGCCCAGGTGGTGTTACAGACGATCTCAAAGGACTGCAGCTGGAACTGGATATGATGGAGAGAACGGTGATATAGGTTGACCACAGCACAGAGGACAAGATGACCACCGTTGTGTGCGTGAGAGAGAGTGTGAAACTGCCCCATACAGATGGGATTTGTTTTCAGGACAGTGTCTGGTTGAATGTGTCCATGTTGAAATGAAAAATGAAAAACCAACACTTTCTCAGAATCACAGAATTAGCACTTCTGACAGGGCAGATTGGGATCTGCGTAAAAACACAAGAAACAGAATAGAACAGAATATAACAGAACAGAAAGTACCGGAGCAGATCCACTATTCGGTCCTCTGGTCTTCACCAGTTTTCCCAGCATCTCAAACCCGTCTGTCGGTAGGTTGCCTAGGGGGCGGGCCGGTCGCTCACCCACATGCTCGCAGTCCACAGACAGCGACACGCTCACCTGGCTGACGGACAGGTGAACCTGCCAATCACAGAACAGAGAGCATTCATCCGTTTATAGACACAGCCTGTCATCACCAGCGATACATGATGAGACGAAATCCCGGATTAACCGATTATTTTGTCGTATCATGTCACAACAGGTCACAGGTTTGATCTCCGTAACAGCTGACGAGTGTCAACAGCAGGATCAACAGTCATGTATCCTGTCAAAGTGCCTTTGAGCAAGACACTGACCCCTCCCACACATACACAACTTGTCTTTTTGTATTGGCCTTTACTTAATCTGTTTGTAAAAGTCCCTCATCCTCTTCCGTCTCTCTCTACCCTTTTCTCACCTCTTTCTTTCAGTGTTTCCCACTTTGTGCAGTCTGTCAGTGTGTACTACCATAGAAGAAGAACTTACACATCCCTCCATCAACTCCACCATCCTTCTTCAACTTCTTTCTTTCACGATTCCTATCGTTATCTTGTTTTGTTTCCCAGTGCTTTCTCACTAGTGAGAAAGCGAGTTGCTGAGGACAAGACTGTGACCCAGGAGACACATCTACTGAAGCATTTCTTTCAACTACAGGACAAGCCTGAAAAGTAGTGGTAGGCTTGTTACTCATTATTGACTAACTAACGAACATGTTATATAATGAACCTGGGTCATAGTGTGACTCAAATTTGTGTTTCATTCCAAAATGTGATATTCAACATTTGAAGAAAAAAACTGATGTCTACCCTTCAAAATGATTTGTGGCAAGTAATTTTAAGACCTCTGCTTACAAAGTAGGTATCTTTTCTGAGGACAGAATCATTTGTGTTTTTTATTGACTTGTGGATTTCAGGTAGCAAAACCTTTCCAAAATGAATATATAGAAATTTGGAATTAAAAACCTAATTTGATCCAGTACAGAAGAAGCTTTGGAACCTACGTATAATCCTAAATAAACATAAATAAACCTCTGGAGACCTAGCCCCTTCACTCTTTTCACCTTTTCATCATACGCTTTTTACTATTTAATATTTTGACATTTCTGTTTTATTAGACAGTGGAGAGTGAGCTACAGGGAAGATGGGTGACAGCGCAACGAAATGCAACAAAGATTGTCAGCTTCATCGACAACATCAAAGTTTCAATTTCTACTAATTAAGAATTTGAAACTTCTATTTTCCTCCTAGCCTTGCTCTAAGCTGAATATTGTCTCACCTTGTGGAAACTGCCGTAGAACAGCTTGTGGACCTGCGACTGGTCAAAGGTCAGCTCCTGCACCTCCCCTCGGTAGTCCAGACTGAAGTACACCAGATGCTTGGTAGTCGCTGTGGTAAGCACAAACAGAGGAAGATATTCAGATATTCACAGTGGTGTCTTGCAGAAACCAGGCGTCTGCAATGTTGCCTCTTTTGTTCTTTTAAAGTAACGGGGAGCTGACACTGACTCCACATGCACAAAATGTTTCACACCTCTGGGATCAAGCCAAAGCATTAATAATGTATTTTAAACTGTTAAAAATGTATCAAAGAGGGAAATAAGCAGCTTTTTTTTATCAATTCTTGAAAACTGTTATGCGGCACACTGTCAGTCTGCATTATAATATCTTCAGAGGATAATGAGAAATCCATTCCCAATTATTTAAATGTTGAGAGAGAGAGAGCGTAGGGCAGAGAGATGGTTGAGGTTTGAGCCTAAAACAGCAGGGGCATATGAGGTTGCAGAGGTCACTGGCAGTATTTTGAGTTCCCAAATGAATTCAACCAAATACTTATTTGGAGGCCCAAAAAATGACTGCCATTAAAGAGCTGCAGAAGGGTGCTGCACTGCAAAAAAAGTACATCTCTCCAGGTCATTTATCTAGTGGAGTCTCTCATTTTTCTTGAAACAGGTGAAAAAGATCTGCCAGTGGGGTGAGATCATTTCATTTGTTTCAAGAATTGTCCTGAATCAAGTGTCATTTTCCTGATCCCAGTGGAGTGATTCACAAGTGAAACAGTATTGGAAAAAAAAATTTGAATTACCACACCCCACTTTTCACTATTTAAGAAAAAAAAAATCCACCGCTCACCCGGCCAGAGTCTTTGCTAAGGTGTTGGAGTAATACGTAAAATCCTCAGGAGAAATGCAAATTTATCTATGCAAATTTTCATTGAAGAAATTGCAAGCTTTCGGTCAAACAAGACCTTCTTCAAACTTAATTAAATGACAATTTGCAGAAGTTCCATTATTTATTCTAAGAAAAATAAAAAAAAATTGCTTTAGAGAGTAAAAACAATAACAGAAATTACCATCTTCCCATCCTACCCGATCTTCCTCTGTGTTAACCTTTTGCAATAAGTCATGATAAAAGGGTCAATAAAGTAGAAAGTGGATAAAAAAAGGTTTCAAGAGGTGATTTAAAAGTTGATACTGATTCTACTAGCTTAAACTCCTCAGGCAGGTTGTTCCAGAGCCTCGAGGCCCTGATGGCAAAATAGGATTTAAAGACTGAATATGAGACTAAATGACTTGTTCAGGTGCAGTTGTGTAGCTGAAAGCAGAAAGGTTACTCACGGTCCATCACCACTCCCATCTTGGGCTGGAAGTCGTTGTCGGTGAGCTGCCAGATGGCGAAGGGCTCCCGGGGCGTTTCCTGCAGCATGCGGAAGGCGATGCTGATGGTGTGTTCTGGAGAGAAACCCGCTGGGTGGATGAACCTGGAGGAGAGAGAGAGAGAGATGGATAGAGCCATTTCAAGGAAGATGAAGGGAAACGGCAGCACACTTGTTTGAAGAAACCATGAAAAGAAGACGACTGAGAAGAGAGATGGGAAAAGGGAGAAACGGAGGAGTTTGAGGCTGGGTGGCAGAAAGAGAAGTGAGAACGACTGAGGATGTGATGAAGATGTGAGGCTGGGAGAAGGAAAGAGAGGGGAAATAGAGGGAGATGATGGGAATAGAGGCTGATGGAGTGAAGGGCAGATGAAGCAGTGTGAGTGATGTAGATAATTAATGCCAGAATAGGTCAGTAGGTGTGTAAATGATGAAAATATACAGATATAACCATGGTTTCAAGTCTCATTTTTTACATGCTAGCTGCACACAAATTTAGGGATTTGGGAAGTTTGTAAGCTTCTTGCAGGACAGATGCAGGGTGGGCAGGCTTCTGATATCAGTGTATAGAGAAAAGCAAAAGATAAGAGTGAAAGAGAGAAAGTGAGAGTGAACTGAAAACAGAGTGCGTGTGTCTCACTTGGTGCTCTGTGTCAGCTGGACGTCTCTGTACAGAGTGTAGGTGGGCAAGGTGTTGAAGACAAAGGGCTCTGCTGCCACGCCTTCCACTGACGAGTGAGCTCTCTGAGTCAGACCAAACGCCTCCATCATGTCAAACCCTGGACACACACACACACACACACACACACACACACACACAGATACATAATACAAAGATCAAATGAGGACAATGTTTTACAAAACAACATGGCAACAGTTTCTTGAGTTCAGATGTGAAGTTATGGGTGAAGACAGTTTCACCTCACCTTTGACGATGCTGTTTCTGATGGTGACCTCGGGACAGACTGGAACACAAGAGGGCAGTGTTGGATCAGTAATAGCAAGGCAGGCAAACCATCCACCGAGCCATTCTTTAACATTGCCAGCCCAGGAACTACTTAGAAATGTGGTCTTTAGTCAGGCACATTAAACCATCCAGGTACTCTTCTAACCCCAAAAAGATTTGCTTTTGATCGAGGATCCCCATTTGATAAGATTGTGTCTCAAAGAATTTCATCTGAGAATTTTAGTTGTTAGATATGACTCTGAAAATAATTGCATTGTTGTCTATTTTATAGCTGGGGAGATAACAATGAGGTGAGGGATGCTGATGATCAAAATTGTCATTGTTACACATTCCCTCATTGCATTAAAGTCTAGAGAGTGAAAAAAAAATCATGAAATTGAATGATTATGAATGATTATGAGTCACCTTCATTGTGGATGGGGTACATCCTGGGGTGGATGGGGATTCTGGCTGGAGCCGTGGCTGTAAAAGGAACAGACAGAAACAGTCACGACACACACAAACAACAACATTAACAGTCAGATTATTACTGATTTCTGTTTAAAAGCTATGTACCTATATATGTATGTATCTATCAATCTATGCACAAAATTACTCTAACAACTAGGGAGTGATTTGGGTGAATCATCGTTTTCCCTCACTTTTCCTCTAAAATATTTAACGAGGCAACGCGTTTAATAATTCATCATAAAAAGGAAGTGTCAGCCCTTTCAACCCCTCTGATTTCCCCAATAACAGCTGACTTCAACAGACTAATTATAGTATTATAGATATAATAGTGATCGCGTCGGACCTGTTGGATGCAGGATGGAGACGGCAGCGCCCTCTGCTGTGCCCAGACGGGAGTGAACGCTGATGCGGTACAAAGTCTCTGCTTCCAGATCGGAAAAACAGTGACTGCTGCTGGACTCATCTACGATCTCCTCCTTCGTTTGCTTGTCTAGATACACACACACACACACACACACACACACACACACACACACAGACAAAAACACATGCGTAAACAGAGATGCATGCGCCACACGCACATGTAGCAAAATAAAAGATTATTCGTCAAACTAATTGTCTGCTGTTTCTGAGACAGCTCCAAGTATTAATGAGCTGTTTCAAAACCACAATTGTCAATGACTATCAAATTACCTTTGACAGACTGGATGACGATGCGGTATCCGTTGACGGCCGACACGGGTCTCCAGGACACACAGATACTGGAGTGGTCCGACCTGACCACACTCACACTGCTTACCCGCAGACTGGCTGGAGAGACAGACAGACAGACAGATGGAAAGACAGATAGAGATAGACAGAAAAACAGGGAGGCCGATTGACAGAAAGGGAGGCAAACAGATGGAGAGGCAGGCAATGAAAAAGATATGCAGACAGACAGCCACAGAGGCAGATGGGGAGACGAACATGAAAACATAAGGATATTTAAACAAGGACCTTTGATCAAATAAACACAGAGGAATGGGTGTTTGAGATTACAGCCTGACTAGTTTTTATTTAAGGAAGGCAGGAATGTGTTTGGGAGATATGTCAGAGTTAGCTAACTCTTCAGCATACACCATGTTGAGTGATAGTCAGCCACTAGCTTTATCCAAAGTAAGAAGACAGACCTTTTCATAATAAAAGGCTGTTAGTGGTTTTTGTTATATGGCTTCCAAAATTTTTTAAAATGAAATTTCATTAACACAAAAAGCTATAGCTGATGTAGCCAGGTTTATTTTTGGAACTATTTTACGTGAGCAAACACGTATTCATCCGCTGTACGTGTTTTTAGCTGTACACAGTCTCCTATCACCCACCACCTGTGGAAACAAAACAAGTCATACTCCAAGTCTTTCCACAGGGAAAGTAGTCCCTGCTAGTTCAAAACTGTTTATATCATGTATATTTTACGAATCTCATACACAAAACTTAAGATTACTCACCTTTTCGCTTTAGACCTGCTACAATTTCAAATTTTTTCACATTTGAGATAAAGCTAGTGTATGCTAAAGAGTTAGCATGGAGCACCAGAGTCAATGATCTACCAGGGACACATGGATGATTTTGGTGTCTATGTTCTCATCACTTAACTAGTAAATTGAACAACGGGCCAATTTCCACAAAACTTGATATAGGCTATATCTTTAAGTGTGTCTGACTCACTGGTTTTGCCCTGAGCCGAACCGCTGCCTCCTTCTCTGTTGCGGTACTCGGCGGTGACCAGAACGCTGTAGCGTGTATCCGGCAGCAGAGACTGCAGCACCACCCGCGTTTCACTACCTGGAACCAACACCTGTAGAAAAACAAACCCACCTTGTCATCGTCAAACCCTCAAGTAATCTATTCAATAGGTGACACAGTGCAAGAGCTAACTTGTTCATTGAATTGAATGCTGAATGGGATAAAGTGATTGAAGCAGTGATGATGTCAGCCCACTCACAGTGCTCTCCTGGCTCTCAGCTCCAGTCAGCGCGGTGTAAGAGACACGGTATTGTAGGACATGAGCGTTGGGGGGAACCCAGCTGACCAGCAGGCTGACCGCCGTCTCCTCAGAGAGAGACACAGTGGACGGGCCTCCACCAGACACTGGAGGGACAGAAAACAGACAGCAGAGATAGACTCACTACCAGGGACAGTTGTCGGAGGGCTAATGGTGATGGTATGGAGATCACAGCTGAATATCTCTACTGGGCTAGTGCCAAAATCCATCCCTGCTGACACAACACAGGACAAAACTACATTTACACAGAGACAGACATAATAGTTGGATTTCCACCAGATACTTAATAAACTATGAGCTGGGATGCAAAGTGTCTCCTGACTCAGTAACTGACTAAGTAATATACTGCAATATCTATCTTAACAAGTCTTAAAGTCTAAAAATCTAATTTTTCTTAAACCATGTGAAGAAATATACCAGTAGGGCAAGATGATTTCCCCTGCTTCCACCGCATCTTCACTTGTATTTAAATTTTTTACACAACTTTGAAATGAAGCAGATTATTTCACTAGTATCAAGATAATGTCATTTGATTCAAGAAACAAGTTCATTTGGACTGGATACAAGTAAAATGATCTCACCCCAGTGGCAGATTTCTTCACTAAATTTGCATTATAATGGTTGAATCTGGGCTGAAAATGTTTAGGTGCATGACACCACATTCTTGCCAGAAGTTAACGTGCATTGAAACAGACACGGTGAATGAAATCTCTTGTGATACAGAAAGATGTCTAACAAAAATAGCTGTGAAATTGCTAGCTGTGGGTAAGAGAAATTCTTTGAGACTGACGTAGATCTCTACACTGCAAACAAAACCAAAATTTGGCAGGACTAAAATAAAACAAGTGTTTTTCAGAGGAATTTCCTGGAAAGGTCAGCACTGCCTCAAGAGAGTGAGAATGAGTGTGTGTATGTGTGTGTGTGTGTGTGTGTGTTTGTGCTTGTGTAGAGTATGTGTGCAAAAATAGAAATACCCTACACACCCTGCCTTTTTGCCTATTGTCTGATGCAACAAAACTTGAATTAACATCAAAAAAAGCAATAATAGAAAAATTTAACTCTGACAGAACCCAATGCTGCCTAATGCTGCTGATGTGGACAAGTGTGTGTGTTCTGTATGTGTGTGTGTGTCTCTCACAGGTGCTATAGCGTATTGCCACAGCTTCACTCTGAGCCCCATCGGCGTACAGGGCAGACAGAGAGATCTGGTATTCCTTGTCATCCTCCACTCCCTCCAGGATCGCCCCTTCACTGTCACCACTCACCCTCAACTAAAACACACAGGCGGGGAGAGAGAGAGGAATTTTACTCACATTATACAGTAACTAATTTGCGTGTTAGGGTAAAGTCAAAGATCATGGCTTAGATCTAACAGAAAATTCCCAGTTTTGCTACTCGCATAGTTTACTTTTCAAAAAAACTCAATTTACACTCCATCCACCTTTCTACCCATCTGTCCATTTCTCCCCACCTGTCGTAGGTCTCCTCCACTGAGGGAGATCCACTTGATGAGGTAGGAGACCACATCGTCCGCTGCAGCCTCCCAGCGCACCGTGATCTCGCTGCCTGAGAAGTTGGTCACCCTGAGGTCCGAAGGGGAAGGCACCCTCACTGGCAGAGAGGGAAGATGGGAACAAGGAAAGAAAAAAAAGACTGACTCTACTTGGATGGAAACCTCTTTAACTTACATTGTATCTTGCTTTTCCCTTTATTTATTTATATATATATGGATTGATTGTGTGATGTGTTTTTACCACACAACGCATTGTGTATGATGTGTTTTCATCTAATGGACAGATTGGATCATGTCTTTTACTGAATGGACTAACTGGATAATGTGTTTTTATAAAATGGACCAATTCGATGTGCTTCCATCTGAAGGACGGATTGGATAATGATTTTGTATCTGACAATGATGTGATATGATGTATGATGTTTCTGTTTTGTATTTGTTGCTGTTCTCATGTGCTGTTTTTTTATGCCCTTGGTGCTGCTGCCACGATGTCTGAGATAAATTTCCCTGCAGGGACAATAAAGCTTATCTTATATCATCTCATTTCACCTTGTGTGTGTGTGTGTGTGTGTGTGTGTGCGTGCGTGTGTGTGTCTTACATGTGGTGACGTTACTGGTGAGCGCTGCAGACAGGCCTTGTGGGTAATGAGACTGGACCGACACCAGGTATCTGGACAGAGACGACAGGTTCTGGACCAGCACTGAGTTCACTCCTGTTACCTCCACCTGGACACAGATGGAACGAAAGAGGAAATATGTGAGTGAAGTGAGGAAAAAAGGAAGGAAAACACGACATAGTTCGGCAGCAGCATGGTTCGGGACGGTACCTGCTTGACGTCACTGCCGTGGTTGGTGCTGCAGGTGATCCTGTGGCCGGGGACGTCCACAGCTCCGGGCACCCAGCTCACCCTCAGCATACTGTGGGTGACCATCGGGAACTGGACGCTCATCGGGGGTGGGAGGGGGACTGTCGGGAGGGAGGGGGGGGGGGGGGGGCGAAGGAGGGAGGAGAGAAAGAGAAGATGGAGGGGAGAAGGACAGATTGTTAGGAAGTGCACCGCAGCTATTTGATTCATTACATCACTGCTATGTCTGACCTCAGCCATGCTGTGGATGACTGTAAGGAATTGGGAAAGTTATGGAAGCGTAAAAGTGGAGATACAACAGAAAATGACATGTGGAGAATGAGAGGTGCATGTAGGTCTTTTTTCCATCATCTCCTATGATGTTGACAAAATGGTTAATCGTCAACATGATCTGGTAAAGGAGTCTCTTACATGTGGTGGCGACGGCGGTGACCGGGTCGCTGGGCTCCTCGTCGTAGAGAGCGTACAGAGTGACGGAGTAATCTGTGGCCGGTATCAGCCCCGCCAGCTCCACCACTGTCTGATCTGCACTGAATTTCTCCTGCAGAGACAGAGGAAATAAACGTCAGCCTGGGTTTGTTTAGATTAAGGCTTGTTCAACTTGTTCATCCTGAGATACTGAATGAGAAATTAAGTCTACCGCACCACAAGGCTCTGGTTCATGAGAACACATTACAGGGACAGGTGGGACAGTGATGATGACAGTCATATTATGTCCTGACCATAAAATTTGAATTCAAGCTATATGTTCCTGACTACTACTTTTTAACTACATGTTCCATGTAGTTAAAAAACACTTAGAGAGGCAAGGAGGCAATGAAATTCTTAATTTGACTGCATTTGACTGTTTAAATCTACATTCACAAGGATTTTCATTTTGATTCTCATACTAAACATATTTTTTACTATAATTAGTTAAACATACACATATCAAAATTGTGAACCATTGCATACAAACATTTCACTGCCCTCTCCAGGCACACACACACCCACACACACACACTTCTCACCTCCTTGGCGTCATCAGGCTCTCCGTGGCTCAGTGCGGAGTACAGGATCATGTACTGCGTCGCACCGGGTGCTGCACCCCAGCTCACCCGCAGACTGCTGGGAGAGGAGGGAGTCGCCTCCAGGTTGGCAGGCATGGCCAGGGGCACTGAGGGAGGGAGGGAGGGAGGGAGGGAGGGAGGGGGAGGAGGATGGAGAGAGAAAGGAAATGACAGGAGAGATGAGGGGATGGATGAAGTGTGTCTTAAAGAAGCAGGTGATAATACAGGATGTCAGAAAAGTCTAGAACATAACATGTAGGACTAATGTACTTACAGGTGGTGACGGTTCCTCTGAGCGCCAGGCCCACGTTGTCTTCATACACGGGGAAGATGGACACGTGGTACAGAGTCTGAGAGGAGAGGCCTCCGAGCAGCACACTGGACTCCGACCCGTTCACCACCACCTACAGACACAGACCGACACATACGGTCAGGCGGACAAACATACACACTCACTAACACAAT
>NW_027281477.1:37500-63391 GCF_046629955.1 Centroberyx affinis | reverse complement strand
GTAGTCATATCAAGGTATCACAACTAATTTGACCATGATATCTTGATGGTTAAAAATTTACATGTAACAAGTAGAAGCGGCGTAGAAGCACTGTGTTACACACTAATATTTAATCTGACTGTAATAATAATGATCCACAGTTAGCAGCTATATATCTACATTATTAAAGTCTTCTGTCTTCTCACTCTGGCACACATTCATGGAAAGTCTGGCAAGCTGCAATCTATCTGACTGGGAATTAGCTCTGTGTGTTTATAGTGTGTGTGTGTGTGTGTGTGTGTGTGTTGAGTGTATATGAGGTTATATGCGTTTGTGCATATCCATTTGTCTTTGTGTGTGTGTGTCTGTGTGTCTTTATATGCCGGTGTGTGTATGTTTGTGTGTGTGTCTGAGGTCTGTATGTGTTCAGGTGGTTATGCATCTGTGTGTGTGTAGGTGTGTGTGTGTGTGTGTGTGTGTTTCTGTTTGTCTGGGTGAATGTGGGTGACGATGTGTATGTGTGCATATCTGTATGTTTTTGCATGTGGTGTGTGTGAGGCTGTGTGTGTGTGTGTGTGTCTGTTTATCTTTCCGTTTGTACTGTGTATTTGACATTGTGTGTTTGTGTGTGTGTGTGTGTGTGTGTGTGTGTCCTTCTGTAAGTCTTTCTATGTGTGTGCTTGTGCGTCTTTGCATGTGATTTTTACTTATTTTGGTGTGTGTCTGGTTACTTGCATGTCTGTGTGTGTGTGTGTGTGTGTGTGTGTGTGTGTGTGTGTGTGCATGTACTTGCATACATTTATATGAGTGTGTGTGTGGACGTGGAATGTCTGCATTAGACGAAACAGCTGTTGGATGAATCATCATTTCTTATGGAGGTGTGTGACACGCACTAATCTGAAGCAGTAACTGTGTGTGTGTGTGTGTGTGTGTGTGTGTGTGTGTGTGTGTGTGTGTGCGTATGTGTAGATTCACAGTCTTAGTAATTTATAGCAAGCTTGTCCTCTGTCAACAAAGCAGCTCTATTCCCTGATGCCTCCCTTCCATTATCCTTTAACCCCCCATACACACACACACACACACACACACACACACACCTATGCTGCTTCCAATTAGTCACATCACGTCATCCAACAACTTTACATGGTCACACACACACACACACACACACACACACGCACACAGCTTATCTTACTGCCCCATGCTCTGTGAGACCTTGAAACCAGACTCCCAGGTTCAACAAGCCTCTGGAGAAATGATGAACTGACAGAAAAATCCATTCCTCCTCTTCCACAGGAGAACTTTCTTTTGGAACCGTTCCACAGGAGAAAAAGGAACATTTAAACTATTTTTTTCTGGCAGTAGGATGAGTGGTAAAGCTGTTTTGGTTTGCTAATAAATAATCAACAGCAGGTTTCAATAGACAGCAGTCGTCCAAAATATCAGATTTGATGGAAATGTTACAACATTTCCAATACGATGCTCTGACAGGTTCAATTGTTTCCAGATACTTTTCTTTAGGTGGGCCAATGTCCTCTTTTGTGTTTCTCCCTGTTCACATTTTATTTGTTGTTGAATATTCACGTGTGAATGTGGCTGCTGTCCTCTCTAGGCCACCGTAGAAGACTCATGGAAGCCTATAACCAATTACACAGTGTGAAGTTTATGTGATGGCATGTTGTGATTTTAAAATCACACAAATCCTAGTAGTGCAAGTGAGTTTTTTATTTTGCATTTAAATTAGTTTAGTGTGAGAAGACGACAAGAAATTCTGACAAAAACAAATCGGGGGATGGGGATGGGATTTCGTTTTTGGATTATTCAGATTTAATCTAACAAAAGTAACAATTTATCTTTTGATGGGTAACTGTAATATTAATACAGAAATTGAAACAGTAATTTGTTACACTCCTCATTACTGGGAAAAGTCATATTAGTCCTACTTGTTACTTAGTGGAAAAGCCAGCGGTTCTTTGACTTTATTTTAGGTTTCAATATAGACAGTCAGTGAAATTCATAGCCCCGATACTTTGGATAGTAACGGAAATTAGATTAAGAATTTTGAATCGGAGTAAACCAATGCAACCCATAGATATTGGTGTCAACATCATGAATCATCATGACCAAAAGACAGGTTAAAAAGCTCAGGCTCCACACATAGAGCTTCATAGGTAGTTTATTATAATCTATAGGTGTTCGAATAGCTTAATAATGCTACATGAAGGGTTTTATTCCAGAATGCTTTACATTTCTATTTGGGGAAGAAAATTGCTACTTGAAATTGATCAGTCGGTATTTCAAAAACAGATGATTCTTCCCTCAAAACCATATGGATTTTGCATGTAAAGGTCTTTAAGGCGGCTCATAATATTTTCAGGTACGTGCTTTACTTTAACGACAGAAATAATTCATTCAAGTGTAGGCGTAATTTATTTTTCAAATGGTGGATATCAGATTCTGGAAGGAAAATTCAATTGTTACTACTGCAGGGAAATCTGTGTTTTTAAGTGTTGAGGTAGGAGTGAAGACAGAGACGGAGACAGTCTTTTGTATTAAACCATCGAGGAAATTGGCCTCTCAGGAACTTGGCTTTCTCACATAGTATGTTCTTTTTAAATTAAATTGGCATATTGTCTTCATATGTGCAAGGTAGTTTATGCACATTCTCACATGCTGGCAAATCCTTGACAATAAAGTTGAGATAATGAAAGCCGCCCGCTCCATTACTGGTTTAATCAGCTCAACTGGTCCATCCACTGGTCTTTGTCAGGCACATTGTTTTCAGCAAACTGCCATGATGACATAATCCTACACCCATGTTAATCACAGTCAGAAACACTCTATTGATTCACCAAGTACAGTTTATGTACAGGAATTTGCCCTGGAGACACTGGTGGTGCAACAAAATATCAACAGCTCATACTGTGATTCCAGTCTGGTCTCGTGACATTTTACAGCTTTACTTTACGCTGGCAAAGTGGCTTTATTGGTTCCACTCGTTAGCACTGGGGCTAGTGCTTTTCAATGGGAACATGAATTAGCATCCAGCCACAGTGAGACCCGGTTCCAGGTGTGAATGTGCAGGTAGAACTCCATGTTTACACAGTGGTCAACATTTTTATTTTACAAAAAGCACGGCAAACTGAAAAAACCTCCATGTGTTGCCCAGGCACATGTGTCGGCCGCCAGTCATCATAACATATGAGGCATGTAATGACCTTAAGTTTAGCTTTAGCTAGCTAACTTATTGTTGAGTTGTTGCTGCTGCTGCTGTAGACGTGAGGTGGAATCATTTGTCTGAGGACATGTTGCCATGGAAACAAACAACTCAGACAAGAGGCAAGATGAAGTTTTCATTTTGAGATTTTCTTATTTAATCATGATCAAAACCTGAACCCTAACCTTTACTTGCTTAAACTTAACCGTTATGAAAGCGGTGTCTCCAATTCCTGCTTTTGTCACATAATCCTTTTGTGGTGAAGGAATGTAATCTTCACATCCTTGGTGTCCACAACACCTAAGGCTGCGTTCACACGTAGCGTTTTTTGCCCAACTGCCGGTGCCCTTTTCTCATTAAAAGCAATGGGAAGCGGCCTCAAGGCACACAAAAGGCAGCCGCTCCCGAAAAGCGCTGCAGCGGCGTTTTTTTTCCGTCAGAGCAGAGCGCTTTCAAAAGTTGAGAAATGTTCAACTTTTCAGAAAAGCGCCGGGTGACGTGAAGTGCTTTTTCCAGCCGACCAATCGTGATCACAGAGACGCTGGCTGTTTCCCATAGCAACAACAAATATGGAGAAAGTGAAAGTGCCTGTGGAGTGCCTCACAAAAAACGCTCCAGGCAGCGCTTTTTCCACATCAAAAAACGCTATGTGTAAACACAGCCTAAGATGGATTTCAATACATAGGCTATACATGTCGCTCCATATACATACATTCATCATCATCATCATCATCATCATCATTTCTTTGTACAGCACTGTTCAAAAGTGTTGAGCTCTAAAAGTTGCTGAATAAACCAAAAAAGGACCTTTCACCCAGTGTGTGGAGTCGTTTTCCTATTTTAATGTTCAGAATAAGTTTTGTATTAAGCTTAAGGCTTCCTGGCTCAGAGAGCTGAAGAACCAGCCGTGTATTTGTGACATTGTGGGTTTTTAACTCCCATATTTCCTGTCACTCTTCATTGCTCTATACTCCCTAATAAAGTAGGAATGCCATAAAAAATATTCTAAAAATAAGTTGTGCAGTTATGACCCCCAGCAGTATAGGCTTTTTACTTGTGCACAGAAGGGGGCCTTGGCTTTTTTCCCTGTAAAACACACTCTACTCTTAACTCCAGTGAGCTCTTTTATTTGCAAACAATTTAGAAAATAATAACTGGGTCATATGGAGATGATGGTACCCACTCCCAGTGTTTAAATTAAAATTGATAGGTTTTATTTTAATTAAATGGGTGGAAATAGTTTTGCTCAATTCTTCAAAAACAAATCTGAGATGTCACTATTTTGTAAGCTAGGGTCTTAAGAAAGCTAATAAGTTGATGTATTACACAGTAAATTTAATTTTGTAGCCAGCAATCATTTTGTATGAGTCTTTGACAAATATTTCATATGGTGTCTGTCTCATTTTGGAATGAAACTCTTCAATTCCTCTTAAAATTTGGGCCGGTTGTAACTTACTGCCACTGCCCAGAGAGGGAAAATATTAGTTTAACGCAGCATTAGATGGCTGTGACAGCTCCGGCAGTAAATCACAGCCCCGGGGGTCCAGTCCAATAACACAGAGCGCAGCCCAGACAGCCTGCCTGCACAGACCCTTAAAGCATTTTAACTGGAGAATAAACCAGGACTCACTGCTCGCCAGACACTTTCACTGGTTTATCAGCCAGTTTTGTCTCTGAAATAGAGAAGAACCTCCAAAGAATGATTGTTTTCCTGTCAAAGAGCCTGGTAGAGCTGATAGTTAACTATATGAGCATTTGACTGGTAACTGGTGGTAAATGCTTAAACCACTGGAAGTTAAGTATTTTATAAATAAAGATCAGAGGTGATTCAGGGTTTAGGATTCTGTTTTTGGGCCTGAGGAGTTTCATCTTTTAAATCCCTTTTTAACACACTTTTACAGATGTGCTTTTAGACGTTTTCATATATGACTTTTATTTTTAAGCAACCCGTTTTATGAGAAGATTATACAAGAGGTAGTTGTGGTCAAGGATAGTTCCAGAAACTTTCCAATCATGCTGATAATTCCCATAAAACAACCACGTTTTATCTAAAAAAAAATAAAAATGGAATTGGTTGCTCCTTTGCTAACCAGGAAGTTAGTTAGCTTGCTTTCCCCTGTTTTTATATTTATGTATGCATACTATTTTGAAGAAAACGTTTCCAGCAGTACATATACATTGGTAACAGTTGTATAAAAGCTATATATCCCATGTGGGCTTTCTTGTGTTTTTTTTTTTTTTTTTTTTTTTAACTGTGTTTTTGGGTACAACGCTGAACAAGGCACACCTTGTACTTCGCCACATTACAATCACAGTGCAGAGCTGTACTTTGGGTATTACTGCTATAATAAACCAGGGTCGGTTACTCCTGAGTATTCCATAAAGGAACAACTGTAGTTTTACTGCAGCACAATGGAAACTCAGTAGATCAGATTCAGAATCGGTTTAATCACCGAACCTGAAAAATGTGCATTCATTTGTCTTGGTGACGTTGTTGCAGCAAATCCAAAATACCTTTGTAAAAAAGAGTGAGACAGCTCAGGAATTTGCAAGATATTATAAGCACTTATATACACTGGAAAATGAAGAAGTAAACAAATAAGAAATTCACCAATATTTAGGAAAAAGAGCAGAATAAACAGCTGATAAAACCGATAACAATAGAAGTAAAGGAAGCTGTATGAAAGACTAAAGGCAGAAAGTGTCCAGGTAGCAACAGGTTCACTAATGAATTTTATGAAGAGTTTAATCAAGAATTATCCCCTTTCTGTGTAGAGTCTTCAGTTGGGCATTGGAAAATAGCATCACAGATGCGTGTTAACGTCTGACAGTTTCACAGTTCATGCTGACACACACACACACGCTACATGTATGACAGGACCTCACACACAGGGCGAGGGGACAGTTCTGCACACATCACTCCACACTGTAAGGTCAAAGCCCAGCGAGTTCATCCAGGATTCACACTGATCTACAAGCCCCAGGAGTCTAATCTAACAGATCAGACTGAGGCTTCAACACTCCACCTCCTTAACTGCTGGCAGCGACCCAGGGTCAAAGGTCAAACCCGTGTTTTTATCCCTGACAGGTCAGCGGTGTGTTAAAACCACATTCCAGACACAATCTTGCTACGCAGAGTGATTTATAATCTCTAAGTACTATGTATGTGTGAATGTATACGCCTGCCTGTTTGTGTATATATGCATGTATGTGTATGTTTGGGTGCATGTGTTTGTGCATGCTTGTGTTTATGTATGTTTGCTGTGTATGGTTTCTATGTTCTATATATACCCAGCATACTGGTGCCGCAGTATGAGGCCTTCAGAGCCTCAAGATAATGTGTCAGTCCTTACTCTGTCAGTCAGACTCAACACATAACATAACATTGTAGAACTGAACATAACATAGTGGAACATAACATGACAGTAGAACATAGCATGACATGACATGACATGACATGACATAACAACAGTAGAACAACAGTAGAACATAGCATAACATAACAGTAGAACAACAACAGTAGAACGTAGCATAACCTAGCACAGCATAACATAACAGTAGAACACAACATAACATAACAACATAACATAGCATAACATAACTATAACAGTAGAACATAACATAGCATAGCATAGCATAGCATAACAGGCTGTAACATGACATGACATAACATACCATAACGTACCATAACATAACAACATAGCATAGCATAGCATAGCATAACATGACATGACATAACATGACATGACATAACATACCATAACGTACCATAACATAACAACATAGCATAGCATAGCATAGCATAGCATAACATGACATGACATGACATGACATAACATAACATAACATAACAACATAACATAACATAGCATAGCATAGCATATCATAGCATAGCATAGCATAGCATAGCATAGCATAGCATAACATAGTAGAACTGAACATATAACAAAACATCTGCACAGCACAAAACAAAACCTGAAATTATGCAAAACTGCAGCCATAAAAACATCAAATCCAGCTGTAAACATCAGCCTTGTTTATCCAAACCCCAGGCTGACTGGTAATCTGTAACATTTTCACATAAACACATATCCTGCTGCGCTACCAGTCCAAGCTTTTACACTTGCTGTTCTACACACTCGGTGTCAGGAAGGTCTTTCCTGGTAAATCCGGTGCCAAAACACCACAGCAGTCACCGCTTATCGCCACAGATGTCGCCAAAAACAACAAACACAAGATTTTGCGGATTACCACTTTCTGGTTGTGTGTTTCACTCTTGCATCTGTTGAGTGCCGGGTGCTACGAGTGAAACATATTTTAACGTTTAGCACTTAAAAACAGATTTTCAATATTCTGAGCAGCAGGGGCCATGACCACTGCTTTCCCAACGCATACTAAGAGAGTTTTGCCTCCTTTTTTCTATTGCTTCACAAGAGACTCCACAAATCAAGACTGAAGTGTTAAAGATTGTATCAATTGAACAGCAAGTGTTGTGTTTGAGGGTAGATTTACACATTAGCTGGCTGAGCCTCGTTGAGCCAGGCTGCCCCCCCACTCCCCCACCCCTGCAACTGTCATTTCTGTGAGTAAAGTGCTTAGAGGCTCAGGAGGCAGAACAAGAATTTCCATTTCACACTCGGGTGAAATTCCAGATTGGCTGGGTTTGCACCACAGGGCCTTTCAATGGCCTGCACATTAGGCCAAGTAAAGTCAATCATGTGAAAGGCAGAATACGGGGAAAAGCTTCTCTCCACATATTTACAATTACATTTATATTTTAGGCGTTCAGCTGACACTTTGCATAAGTCACACAGTGCATAAGTGAAAACCTAGAATATATCATTATGATTCCAATAAAAAAGAGCAAGGAACAAAAAAGTCCAATAATATACAATACGTGTGGGGAAACTTAAGAATTCATATTTGCACCATTTGGCAGTTGCTTTTATCCGAAGCGCCTCACAGCACCATGACTGCATACATTTTTACATTTTTAGCCTGGGTGACCCTAATGGGACTGAACCCCCCAACCTGGCAGTGTGAGCGCAGGTTGTGAGCCAGATTTCATGTCCCTCGGCCCGCTGAGCCACTGGGAGACTTGTCTCTGTGAAGCCCTGCATGCTGTGCTACATATACGCCTTCGCCCCATTTTCAGATATCAGGTTTCCCGGCTCCATAAGCGAGCGCCGGCTTCACTGATGCAAAGTAATATCTTGGCCGCCGGACAGAAATGTAGAAATTAAGCCGACATTATACAGACTCAGAGGTTAAAGGAAGTTGAGAGGGGGTTCTTTTTTTTTATAGGTCTGAATATAAATGAGCGAATTTCCCAGTCCTTTACTTTTCTTAAGATAACAGCCTTCATCTGCAAATGGATGGATTAGGGGTGGCAGGGTGAGAGCCTTGCTGCCGAGTCACAGTTTTAACTGCTTGAGACTTGACTTGATGCGTGAAGACTTGAGACTTGACTTGACTTGGGTTCTGGTGACTCGGGACTTGACTTTGACTTGTGCTTTGATGACTTGAAAACGTTTCTAAAGTCTTGACTTGAGCTCTTGTGTTTGTGTAAATGACTCAGATTGAAAGCGATGAGATTTGTTCCAGCAGACGACTGAATTTAAATTCTGTTTTCTGAAATTGTATGGAATGATTGAATTTATTGAAGTTGAAACTGATTGATTGTATTGATGCAGTTTGAGTTTCTCTTTTCTTTGTCTGTTCAGCCATGGTGGCTATCGCTGCTCATGCTAACTACCCAGTTGTTCTTCAGGTCATTACAAATAAACCAGGGCCCAGTTTCTAGGGCCCAGTGCTAACATCAGTTTAGTTCCATAATAATCCATTGGACAAAGATGATTTAAGCGCTAAGAAGCTTTTGGGAACTCGGCCCAGAAACGTAAAACGCATCAGAACAGCAAATGTAAAATTTTCATGAACTGGATATACAGTAGGTTGGATCACTGTTGTGTTATATCAATCAGCGATACAGAGTAGTAAAACAGACATTTATTTATATGAAAATGTCATGGATGAATGCTGTAATGACTCACAGCACACTGTCATTGTTGTCGGGTCACTGCCTTGTGTAAAGAAATTCAGCTGAGGAGTTGCAGATCGAGTTTGTTTATGTCACTCAGCCGCTCCTGATGAACTGAACGGACACCAACTGACACTGTCATTAAATTATGTAACAACCAATTAGTCACAAAGCTGAAGCTTCGAGTGGCTGAAGAGAGAAATCAAGTCTCTACTTGTTCGGCTGTAGTGGAGCTCCTGCTTTCTATGCTAACAGATTGCTGCTTTGAGAAAGAATGCATCAACATGAATAGTGTGAGATGTGATTTCCGCTGAGGCCTTTGTGTGTGTGTGTGTGTGTGTGTGTGTGTGTTTTGAGAAGGGGCTGTTCTCTGCAAGAGCAAACCCACTGGCCTCACTCCCTACAGGGCAACTGGGTATCAGATGCAACACACACACACACACAGGGTTCCACTTTGTGAACTTTACTCTTTTATTTCCTGGTTGGACCCAGGGGTATGTGTGTGTGTGTGTGTGTGTGTGTGTGTGTGTGGGGGGGGGGGGGGTATGTGTGAGTGTGAAACCTGAGCAGCTCAGAAGAGAAAAACAAAGGATAGAATAAAAAACGATAATAAAGGGGCAGGTGGATGGAGACACAGATGGATAAATGGACAAATGTGTGACAGTCTGGATAGAGGGAGAGAGACGGAGGAACACTTTTTCCACAGTTTTCACATCACTATCTAAAAAAATTCATGAAACCACTAAAGCAGGAAAAAAATGGAGGTTGATATGTTAATGCAGAACACCGGCCAAATCAGATAAACAGGACTTAAATATTGATGGAAGACAAAGAGAAAGAGAGTGAGAGCAGTTATGGCTATTGTTGCTCATGCTAACTACCCAGTTCTTCTTCTTCTGTGCATTCCAAAAAAGAAAAAAAATTAAAACACATCACTTCCTGTGTTAGCAGAGGACTTTTCCCAGGAAAGAGCTATCAGACACTGGCTGTTTAGAACAGACAGTGGAGAAGATTTATGAACTGGAGATAGGTTGAATCACTGTTGTGTTACAGCAATCACAGATAAAGAGGAGCAAAACAGATATTTATTTATGTGAAAACGTCACCGATTATACCATAAGGTCCAAGAGGTTAGAGAGATTAGATTAGGTTAGATCGGATTAAACTTTAATGATGGCTGTGGAGAAATTGGGACGTTGCAGTAGAAGTGAACGGGATAAAGATACGAATAGAGCAAAAAAGATAATACAAAGAAGATATTGAGAAAAATCTAACAAATAATTGCAAACAAAGATGGAGGCGATATAGTGACAGAACTGGTGGGGAGAGGGGAAGGGAAACCGAATCGGCGTAACGCGCCTCAGTTTAACTGGTGATCTTATTCGATCCTAAGTAACTTTCAGGCAGTAGTTTAAAGGCGTCTGAGCCCTGAGCCGCTGTGACGAGCCCCTCAGGTCCCATACGGATCTGCAGCGTGCATCCTTCCTCGTGCTCTGCTGGATCCATCAGGCTCTCAGTCCACGGAGCACCTCGTTTCTCAGCTAGCGGCTCGCAGCTCTAAACAGATGCTTTGGGGAAATGCTGACTCTTGCTGTTGCAGAGCGACTTCTGAAACCCTTCTTAGGCATCGTGCTTTAGCTAGAAACTGGAACAGATGACAGTATATTTAAAGTGTAATTAAACCCCAAGCCCAAATCTGTGTAAATCCTGACATCTAAAGGTAAAAAGCACAGATCTTGAATGAATAGAATGGTCCTTACACTGTTTGCCACAGTAATTTGGCTAGTATAGCATAAAATGGTGAATATGGAATTGTAAGTTAGTTGCTATGGTGACAACGGGTCACCATAGTCTGGGTATTAAGGCCGTAAAATCAGAGAAAGAAGCTAGTTTATAAGTGGACAGACAGCCTTACTCCTAACCCGTCTGTGTTAATGTTTAAAAGGTCAAAGGCACATACATAGTACTTACAATGTTGTAGAATTGAATCAGGATCATTTCCATGCTGTGGACTCTACTCCTCAAATCTTTCCTGTCAATCTCCACCATATGCTATGTAATAGAGATAAAAAAATAAAAAAAAATAAAAAAATAACCTGAAATATCTCACCTAACCTTTAAAAATTACCCCAGATACACAAGGACAGGCAACAAGCACAGATCCTGTACAGACCCACGGCACGTGTGTTTGATTCTATGCACTGAAGCACTGTGACACATGACAGTGCCACATGACAGACATGATGTGATGCGCACATCAGAGATCCATTTGGATCAATTTCTATACACTGACCAACTTGATTTTGTGTCTCTGTATGGGAAACACTGCATCTCACAGTCAAAGACGCCCTCTAGAGGCCATCTGACGAAGCGTATCATCTCACTAAGCGTTACCTGACTGACTGACTGACCTGAATTTGCCTCATGATGACCATGGCTGCGCTGTGGGAAAAAAGAAAACAGGAAAAAAACATGCTAGCGTGGTATACACTCGTCCTCTAACCATGTGTTTCTATTTTTCTGTCATGATGTTAGCCATTTCGACTTTCACACAGAGTATGTGTCTTTTTGCACTGCCAATAGACAGTAAAAGGGTTCAAAATAATACCATTGTAATGTCAAAAGGCTTACAGAGTGAGTTGTAGCATCGCTAGTGAGTTAGCTGAACTCCGAGGCTACCTGGTCCGTTTGGCTCACTATGTTTTCAGTGTTATTTTGTCTTCAAATGCCACAATCTCCATCCTTACTGCTCATGTTTGCTGCATCAAAATATTGCCCATATATCACGGCCTTAAATTCTAACTAGCTTCCCTCCAGTAGTTTGTCCAAGCCCCAGCGAACTGTAATGGGACCCTCAGGTACTGTATACATCTGCTATGAGCAGAGTCCTGCCGAATCTATTAGTGCCTTGAGTCAAGAACGCTGTCCAGTGTACTGTTTGCAGAACATGGACAGAAAGAACCCACAGACCCGTTCAAATCAACGTGCTTGAATGGTCATTCATCTGTTTATCAAAGAGTTGTCAGTGTGCTTAAAGGACAAAAGTAGCACGTCCATAAAGTAGTGTGGCAGAGTACTCACTTTTCGGGGGAAGAAAAAGATGCCAGTGGTCAATGGCTACTGTATGTAAATAGTTGTTATGTGTGCACCCTATAGAAATAGTTGCTTGCAATAATTACTGCCTGTTTGAACTTCATTTCTGTGTGCAACAGCCTAAACCACAGCACAGAATTTCAGAGGTTGTGTAGTTGTTTGCCTGTATAGTGAGATGTCCTTCGCCAGGGAGGCAGGGGAGACACAAAGATTCAAATGGACATTGGCTATACATGTAAATAGTACATGTAATATACATGTAACAGGCCTCACGTACCACCCAGGCCCCACGTACCACCCAGGCCTCCAGTACCACCCAGGCCTCATGTACCACCCAGGCTTCCAGTAACACCCAGGCCCCATGTACCACCCCATGTACCACCAAGGCCTCGTGTACCACCCAGGCCCCGTGTACCACCCAGGCCCAGCGTACCCCCCAGGTCTCCCGTACCTCTCAGGCCACCGGTACCAGGCTGACATCGTTATGGTTGAAGATGATCTGACCCCAGAAAGTGAGCATGAGGCTGCCTCGACGTCCGCTGTAACAACTGTTAATGAGGACATTCTGGATAAGGACTCCGAGTCAGCCCTCACTGAGTTGGCAAACAAACTCAGGACTGCCACTGAAAGAGCCGAGGCCAGCAAGGATTTGATGGAGAAGAAGTCTCTTATGGCCTCAGACAACTTGGCTCCAACTGATGAGCTGGCAGATGCCACTATGGACAGCAAGGTGTCTGATATCCCTGACCTTCCTCCAAGCAACTTGGCCACAAACTGCCTGGGCAAAACCAACAGCAAGGCAGTTGAGTCGGATGACACCCAAGTGAAAAAGCCAAGGGCAAAAAAAGAGAAGGGTAGCACAAGGTTTTCCGGAGGACTCTGGAAAACCCACAGCAAGAGGGCGACTCTTGAAAAAAGACTTGCATCAAACAGGAAGAGGATGATGCTTCAGACTTCAAAAAAGGAAGGAAGAAGAAGATTTTCAGAAGATTTTTCAGAGGACTCAGAGGAATTTCTGACCTGCACGCCTGATATTAAAGACGACCATGCTGACGTTTACTTTGCTGAGGACTTCGCTTGGGACGTCACTGTTCAAGCTCCCAGCCAGAGGGAGCAAAAAAAGACGTGAATCGAACAGGAGGAGGGCGATGCTTCAGACGTCAGTGATGAAGCCCACGGCAAGACGGCAAAGAAGAAGAATGGTGTCAGGAGATTTTTCAGAGGCATCTGGAAATCTCTCACCTGAACACCTGACATCAAACAGCCAGAGGGAGAAAACAGACGGAAGAGGACGATGCTTCGCCCTTCAGTGATAAAACCAAGAGTGGAAAGAAGAAGAAGCAGGGTGTCAGGAGATTCTTTTGGAAATTTCTATCCTTCATGCCTGACCCTGAACAGTAAGACCACTAAGCTGAAGTCACTGTTCAAACCCACAGCCAGAGAAATTAAAAAACAGAACGGTATCAGAAGATTTTCAGAGGACTCTGGAAACTTCTGTCCTGCACATCTGGCATAGAACAAGAAGAGGATGATAACACAAACAGTGGAGATTAACATCATAGAACCATCTACCTCCATCTGTTTCCCTCTTCAAAATAAAAACAAAATAATCTACATATTACTTTGTTGGTTATATTTTATTTATTGCTTTTTAATATGCTGAATTTACAACCTAGTGCACATATGATGGTGCATCAATGAGACATCATCTTAAAATATTATATAATATTGAGTGTTTCAAAAGTATATATACATGTATTATTACATGTATACATGTATTCTATATTTATTCTGTTCAAAAGCTTTGTTTGATTATTGTTATCATCAGCAGCTAATTATTACATTTAATGGGGACTATTTAACTTTTTCCATTACTGCACACTGGTGGCAGTGACAAGGCAGAATCAGAGCGGGTGCAGCAGAAGGAAAACCACTCTCAGATTGGCCCGGTCAGCCAAAGGTGCTACTGGAGCCGCAATACCACCACAAACAACACTTCCATGTTGATTTTTTAATTTGAGACCGCTTGGCCAATAAGCGTTGGTTAGCTATAATGCTGGGGGGGAAGATGTGTTAGAAAAGAAAATCTCTGAAAATGGTCAGTAAGTGGTCATGCAAGCTATGGTATTAGGAGATGCTGGAACTGAATTCATTTCAAAACAGCAGCTGCATATTCACATGAACAGGCTTAAGGTGTTTGCAGACTGTGCCATTTTGTCCACCTGAATGCCATCCCAGACACATTTTTCACATCTGGGAAAAATCTTTTGTCTTCAAAGATGGTTAGCGGTCTTTGTTCATTCAGTGGGACAAGATCAAGATCAGCCAATCCACAGAACGGCCTCAATATGTAGCTTACAGTCTGACAGGCTGACAATAAAGATTTTACTTCTCTCCAATCGCACAACAGCACAACGCAAAAGACGGTCACAATCCCACAGTCTGCAAAAAGCTTCAGCTATGTAGCCCCATCCACACCTAATCATTTTTTACTCATTTACACTTACTGTGCCGGCGGGCGCTCATAATGCGATTATGATGAAAGAGCCATCTGTCCCAGTGGGCGATAGGTGTGAATAGGAAACTCGTGTCTATGATTGTCAAAGGTCTTAACTGCAAGAACAAAATGGGTGCAAGGAGAACAAAACAATGGGTGCAAGGAGGTTTAGACATTCACAGAAAGGTAATGAATAAAAACAAATCCAAAGCACTCTTCTATTAGCAAATAAGTTCAAAAAAAAAAAAAAAAGATTAAAGACAGTTGATTGAGACACTGTCATTCTGTGAATTGTCCTGTCAAGGTAAACCCCACCCAACTGGTACTTCAAGCAGGTTATAACAAACGCTAAAAATGATTTGCAGCTACTGTTTGACTCAGGAATGGCTCTACCCAGCTTCCAAGCAGAACTCCCTGTAAATCTCCAAACTAACAGGCCCCTTTGGTGCCATATAAAACTGTTACAGCACATCCTTGTTTCTGTTGGATTCATCATAGCAGAAGGAAGACAGACGGACCAACAGACTGACAGATCAGCAGCAGAGAGACAGACAGGTGGACAAACAGAAAAGCAGGTGAAGAAACAGGAAGACAGTAACAGACAGCGCTATATATATATATATATATAGTATATGTTTTCTGTTGGACTCACTGTCGAAAACAGCACACACACACACACACACACACACACACACAGTATTTATTTATCTGCTTTATTAGAATCCACCAACTCTATTCTAATGCAGAAAAGTCAAATTGTTTGAGTCGTTAAATAATTTAAAAACATTTAAGGATATAAAAGGCCTTGTCTCCACCTTACGGGCCAGCTACCTGTTACAGCACACACACACACACACACACACACAGTGACAGATGCATCTTGTCAGTAGCCTAACTTGGTAAAGTGTTTTCAGTATTTCTACTAAGAGACCACAGAATTGCCATCCTCCATCTTTCCCCCTGTGTGTGTGTGTGTGTGTGTGTGTGTGTGTGTGTGTGTGTGTGAGAGAAAGAGAGAGAGAATCTGTTATAAAAGGCAGAGCCTTCAAAAAGAACAACTAACAGTTTTCAGATGAGTTGACAACCGCAATTCTCTCTCTTACTTACTTGTTCTCTTTCTGTACTCTGGCGGTCTTGTTTTATGCTGACAGTTAAGTCTGTGTGTGTGTGTGTGTGTGTGTGTGTGTGTGTGTCCCTGCTTCCAGGTAACCTCCACTTACATTATATGTCTGCTCTGGTCTGTTTGCATTTGTGTGTGTGTGAGAGTGTCCGTGTACGTGTGTTTGGGTTTGTGACTATGTGTGTGTATATACTGTGTGTGTGTGTGTGTGTGTGTACAGCATGTTTTGGTCTCAGAGTATAAGTGGTGTTGACAACAGGGCTAATGGAGGGGAGGACCGTGGAGAAACAGTGTGATTACAAACCCAGAGCTCCTCTCCTCCTCCTCTCTTCCTCTCCACTTTCTTCTTCTTCTTTATCCCCCCGGAGAACCAGAAAAAACAGTTGAAACAGACAGAGAGAGACAAATAAGGAGAAAGGAAGAGAGAGTAACAGAGAAAGCAAGATGGACAGACAAAGAGTTATGTCTCTTTATCCACCCCAGCTATTTCTCTATAGAGACCAGAGAGAAAAACACAGCTGAGAGAGAGAGAGAGAGAAAAAGAAATAAGATGTATAGAGAGAGAGATAGAGGAATGAATATGAGAGAGACAGAGACATAGAGAAAGAACGAGATGGGTAAAGAGAGAGAGAGAAATAGAAGAATAGAATATGAGAGAGAGAAAGAAGTGTTCACTCTTTTTGCCTCCTTAGCTGTGAAAAGATGCTTTATGGATATTAGGAGATGGAGAGAGAGAGCAATAGAGCATGAAAGTGTGTTTGTGTCTGATACACAATATACTGTAGAGCGAGACAGACAGACTAACAGAAGGAAATGCATGTGTGTGGCTGATGAAAGTGTGTGTTTGTGTGTGTGAATAAGTGCGAGAGAGAGAGAGAGAGAGAGAGAGAGAGATAGAGGAGAGAGAGAGAGAGAGGAGATAAAGAAGACCATGACAGCCATATTTGATTTACACCAGACTCAGGATGGAAAAACCCACCTGGAAGACAGCAAAGCAGATGTAAACAGAGGTAAACTCAACCAGACTTTGGAAAAAAACATGACAATTTTGACCAAAATTATCCGTGGATAAGAGAGATGAGCAGAGCTGGAGGCCAAATTACCAATGAGACCCGCTCACAGCTTCACCTGTCCATAATGTTAGCCAATCTCAGCTGCTTCATGTTGTGGATATTATATTTATCTCCAAACCAACTGGGTTGAATTGTGTGTTTTATCAGTAATAACCAAGCAGCTTTTACCAGCTAACGTCACTGAATGCACACTCACTAGATCACCACACACACACACACACACACACACACACACACACACACACACACAGAGGCAGGGACAATCAAACATAGAGGCTTGCATGTGTTGTAGATTATACACACACACTGGACCACATAGCACACACAACACACTCACACACACACACACAGCCGATCACACAAACCCACACAGTTAATGTCACTTTGATGTCTCCACATTATCAGACCCGCTGAGACACACTGTTCTGATTACAGAGAAGATCTGCCATGAAACATGTCTGTCATTAACATGGCAGATCTGTCCTTCAACTGTTGGCATTTAGCTTTTAGCAGATTCTCTTATCCAACCTGACTTTTACTACTTTATAACAGTAAAACATCATTTCTATCAGCTTGGTCTCTCCGACCCTGCCAGGGTTAGGGGTTCGATTCCCCTGTGGCACTAAGACTAAGTGTTGCCTTCTACTAAATGTGTTGTGTTGCATCTGTGTCAGCATTGCATGAATGTGTTGTTTTAGCTCCATAGAGTGCTTTTATTTTGAAAGAGGAGCAGAGGGTAACCGTATTCATCTACAGAAGTAGCTTTAGTATTTTTTCACTGTGATAGCAAATGTAAACAAAACAAGCTGCAGCCAGATGCTTGTATAGTGAGTAAAGTCAAGTTTATTTATGTGTCTCAAAGGGCTTAACATAGCATCATATACTTCATATACATACTACACATAAACACATTCACACCTATGGGAAATTTAGAGCCTCCAATTCACCTGACCTGCATGTCTGTGGGAGGAATCCAAGGCAAACACACTACAATCACCGTGCTTAAAAACTCCACCCACCCGGGAAGCCGGGCCACATTAAACAAACGCATAATCAAATGACAGGTGCAGACAGTTTATTCTGAGCCGCCGAGCTGCCAAGTTGTGTTTTGAAAAGCAGTATCATGAACATGCTTTCAAACCCACGCTGCCAAGATCTGTAGCGGGACCCGCGGGCCTGCCTGCCCTACGCAGACCTGTAGTTTGATTTCCCTTTGTAGCTCAGTGGCACCTGGGTTAGGGGTTTTGATTCCTAACAGACCCACCCTGGTTACTATTAAATACACTTGACCACACTGCTCCGTTGTGTCTGTCCATCCACTTTCAATTCATTTTCAATGAGAGGTGTCTGTTGTCCGGACAGGACTGATGACGTCTGTCTGTCAGATTTCCATCTGTTTTGACAGACAGAAAGTTCAGTCCAGCTGAACTTTTTCTGGACGGACAGTTTTGTTACTGTCCGTTTAGCCAATCGGAGGCGTCCCTATGGTTGTTGGAAAAAATGGCAGCAAACACAGACAGTATGACTCATCAAAGGATTACAAAAACAAAGACAAAACAGAGAAAGCCTGTAGGTTTTCCAGGTCAGTTTCTTATTGAATATATACTGTAGTCTGTGTCTTCTTTTTTCTATGAAGTAGTACCATCAAAGTCTTCTTGGTATGTTTTCCCCTTTGTATCCGTCAATAATTCTGTCAGTTTTCTGGTGGATCAGTGTGGCCGCCACATAAGGCTCTTTGGATGAAACTGTCCACCAAACATCTTAAGTTATCGCTGACAGTTCACCGCAAAGTTTCCCCATGTCTGGAGGCTGACGCTCTGATGAAAGGTCTTGCAGAACGAAAGCTTGGCTTCATAAATGTAAATCGCACGGATGTGAGAGTGAAGAAGAACTTTTTTCTGCTCATATCTCGATGCCAAAGTTCCCATCAACATCGCTCGCATAGTTTTACAGTAAGCTGTTTATTGATGAACATAATCAGATAAGGATCATGTCCATCAACTTGCCAATACACACAGATGTGGACACTCACTCTCAGTATGTGTGTGTGTGTGTGTGTGCATCTGTATGAGTATTGCAGTGTGTGCATTGGAACACACAGATGTTTTTTATCTTTTTAGCAAGATAGAGATAGATGTGTGTGCGAGTGTGTAAGTGTTTGCGCAGGTTTGTACGTCTGTGTGTGTGTGTGTGTGTGTGTGTGTGTGTGTGTGTGTGTGTGTTGGAAAGAACAGATGTTTGTATCTTTTGTGGACTTAGAGAAGACAGGCGTGTGTGTGTGTGTGTGTGTGTGTGTGTGTGTGTGTGTGTTGGAAAGAACAGATGTTTGTATCTTTTGTGGACTTAGAGAAGACAGGCGTGTGTGTGTGTGTGTGTGTGTGTGTGTGTGTGTGTGTGTGTGTGTACTGAAGAGCCCAGATGTTTGTATCTCCTTAGGAAAGAGAGATGTATGCTGTGTGTGAGAGAGTTTATGTCAACAGATTTAGGAGATTAAGTTACTTTAGAGTCTTTTAATCTCGACTCTGTCTTGGCCTGAATACACAGGAACCTGGGATATCGCCTCATAACACAATACACAGCAGGGAGAGGGGGATGAGGGTGAAAGAAAGGGAGAGAAAGAAGTGAAGGGGGGCAACGAGAAGAGGGGAAAAGATAAAGAGAAAGGGCGACAGAAGATAGAGACAGAAACGGAAGATAAAGAGAAAAGAAAGAGAAGGAAGAGAGAGCTATGAGAGGAAGGGAGAAATGCAGAAAAGAGAGTGATGGAGACAGGAGGGTGAAAGAGAGGAAGAGATAAAGAAAACGGAGAGACACGGAGGGGGAAAAGACGGAGAAGAAGTGACACACCAGCAGCAGGTTGAGTGAAGGACGGCCAACTGAAACATCGGCCAGAGAAACGAGAGGAAACGAGGACAACTCTTCCTCCCTCCTTCCTTCCCTCCCTTCCTCCGTCTCTGTCTCCTCTTCTTGCATTTTTTTTTCCCTATGGAAGAATTTCTTAGTATGAATTCATCTTCTTACGAAAGGAGGGTTCACTCTAAAGTAAGAAAGTAAGACGTCAAAAATGAAGGGGTGTTTAAGGTGGTTTTGATGCCATCTCCTCCATTAATAACTCCCTTAATGAATTTTAAGCGGATTTTGCAAGAATTAAGAGGTGAATTAATGTAAATGTAAGGTTCTTTTAAGGGATTACTAGTTTGTAGAGGTACAATGGTGATTTTGGGTATACTTGTCTTTTGACGAGTGTGCAACTTCTCAATTTTTTCATGACAACTTCTTCATAAAGTTCGCCTACATTTTTTGGCTGTGTGTCTCCATCTCCTGCGATCCACCAGTATATCGGTCTGTTTACAAAGTGTAAAAGTTTATTTGTGCAGAGGAGATGTGGAGCGAATTACTGTGGTGGGGGAAAGTGAAGGATTACAGACTGTTTGGGTTAGTGAGAATCAGTGTGGCTCTTTTGTTATCGACCTCCCCCGACTCCGACATGGAGAGAAATCTTAACGATAACAATGAAATATTCCAAATGGCCTCGTTTCAGGGTTAGGGTTTCCCATCACCCTGAGCATGACCTAAATCAAACATGGCCGCCATGTGGACAAAGCGAATGTTCTCTCTCGTTCTCTTTTTCTCCATCTCTTAAAGGAATAGTTCATAGAATTCTGTCATCTTCTACTCACCCTCATGCCAAATGAAACACAGATGAAATTTGTTAGTCCATATAACACACAGGGAGGTTGCCAGCAAAACTTGGTAGCAGCCTTCTCCAAAACAACTGAAGTCAATGGGGACCAGCAGCCAGTTGCACCAGCTGAACTTAAGTTCAAACGTAGGCTAGTTTGAACATAAAGTCTCACTAAGTCCGAAATAGTTACAACGTAGACTTAAGTTACAACTTAAAACTTACACCTACCTCCTACCAGGTGTAAAGTCCTCCGTAAAATAACAGTTGGCACGGCGCATCAATTTGACAAGACATTTTTAACCTGCTGGAGGAGCAGGAGGGAGAAATCCAGGACGGTTTATGTCGGCAACGCGTTCTCCATGACGGATTACATGATTTTGAACAGTATGATGATTTTGATTTATACTTGTGCTTTTCCCCGAGCAAAGATACGCACACAGCATCAGAGCCTAAATTAGGCTACATGTTATAGGCTTCCCCGGTGGGGCGTTCAGACCTGGGCGTTAGCCAGTATTATAGAGTATTATAGACACTTGGGGTGATTATTTGTATTCATCTATGCAGAATACGTACTTTATACAGCGATTTCATAAAGTTTCCACGTGTCTGTCATGCATATTTCAATAATCCGAACATTTCAGTCTCCCAGATGATGTAACAAGCTACATTCCCGATGTGAATATTGCTCCACTTCACTTGCTAAGGAGAGATGCTCCAGACATTCAGGTGGTATGGAGCGGGGGGACAGGAGGAACCACTGACTTATATCTTGGACATGAGTTTAGATCACTGAACTGATGAATAACAAATCTACAACTTTCTTTAGCCATCAATAATGGTTACTGAGGGGGAAATGCCTAACTTTTGCTCCGTTGAAAATAACGGTTAAACCGCTTGATGTCACTTGTTGTCTAACGTTATATTAATTCTAGCCTAGTTGTAGGCTGCTATCTAGGCTAGATGACTGGTATAGGGTATAGGAGGCAAACTAACATGAATCCTTACAGCCTACTTTATACTCAATAACGTACCTATTTGTTGATGTGTTTGTAGATGTTTGCAAATTTCCAAGGTTTCTAATCTTTTTCTGTTGCGATCGCGTAGCCATGGTTAGATGATAGTCGTTGATTTTAGCTCTAGGTGCGGCCCAAGGAGGTTCTATATTAAAAGGTTCTATATTAACGGGTTCTATATTAAAAGGTTCTATATTAACGGGTTCTATATTAACGGTGCGGCAGGGGAAAACGTCACTGTCTGCAACAATGTTTTGGTTAGTGGTCCGTTTACACTCTACTAGTTAAGATGTACCTTAAGTCTCATGGTGCAACTAAACACAGACACAGCTTTAGTGTCAAACTAACTAGTTTCAACGTAACAGTTAGTGTAGACTTTACACCCTAACTTACGCTAGAGCTTACGTTCAGATGGTGCAACTGGCTGCTGTTCTTTAGAGTTCCAAACCAAAAACAGCCAAACAATCACACTGTGAATAGAAAGACCTTTACACCATTATTTGTTGCAAATCAATCAGCTGTAGTTAAGATTTGCACTAAATGATGGTGTAAATATACTGTAGGTCTTTTTGTAACTCTGAAGAACTGGTCCCCACTGACTTCAGTTGTTTTGGAGAAGGCTGCTATGGAGTTGTGCTGCAGCCTCCCTGTGTGTTATATGGACAAACTTCACCTGTGTTTCAACTGGCATGAGGGAGAGGAGATGATGACAGAATTTTCATTTTTGGGTGAACTATTCCTTTAATCTCTCCATTCCCCTCCATTCTCTGTTTCTACCTCTCTCTCTGTTTGTCTCTTTCTGTTTTGGCTCGTCTCTCTCACCCTCTCCACCTTCCCCTCCCTCCTTTCTCCTCCAAACTGTTTTTTTTTTTGTCTAAACATTTTGACAAAGGAGAGTGTTGAAGGCTAATGTTAACAGAACCTGAGTTCAGTGCTAATTCACTCACTTAAAACAACAATCTATCAGATGACTTAAAAAACAAAAGCTTAGCTATGGCAAAGACAGGGATCTGATTTAGCAAAGACAGCCAACATTATTAACATCGATTATTACCAGGGTGGAACATTATTACCAACCAGCTACCAGTCAAATGCTGGTAAACTAATAAATTAGCTTGTCTATCAGACTTTTTGGCAGGTGACCAACCATCACTTGGATGCTCTTACAAGTTTTTATCCTATTAAAACCATATTAACCCTAACCCTAACCCATTGAAAAGTACTAGATATTTAGTTTTCTTTAAGATATTAAATTGATACTGGACTCTTGATTTGTTCTGACTTGACTTTATGTTCTACCTTTAGACTTGAGACTTGACATTAATGACATGGACTCGACTTGGACTTGACTTGATAATCCACATTTAGACTTTGGACTTGACTCGAGACTTGTGCCTCAGACTTGAGACTGACTTGACCCTTGAGCAAAGTTGACTTGGTTTTTTAGGAAGCCGGGATACTGCTTAACGTGGAATGTTTAGTATTTTAAACATAGTGGATGTCTTCACCAGTGTAGCAATCAGAAAACCCCATAAAAAGACTCAATGAATTTAAATTGTAGGCTTTTCCTAAAAGGTTAAGAAGACTCACTGACCAACTGTATATCAGTTTGTTTACTTCTGTTCTACTCTCTATATTTCATGCTTACATTAAAACAACAGCTGGTATTTTAGGAACTTTATGCACAAGCAGTGAGGAGGGTGGGAGAGTGTGTTTGTGTGTGTGAGTGTGAGTGTGAGTGTGAGTGTCTGTGCTTTCATCCAGAGCAGCATAGTTCTTCACCCTGGGGGACATTAGTCATCTGTGACCCTTGACCCCTCTACAATGAGCCAATCGTCTTTGGGCTGGCGCTGAGCCAGGGGTGACGGCTGACCGGCAGTGACACTCTGAGACCGGGCAAAGCAACAGATGAACTCAAGAACTGACGAATGCTTTAATTTCAAAGTATCAAATTAAGAGCTCTCTCTCTCTCTCGGTCTCTCTCTCTCTCTCTCTCTCACACACACACACACACACACACATACTTTATTTCCCTTTCTCTCCTCTCACTGAAGAATCTCTTTGATCCGACGATTTACGGCAACTAACTTTATTGGCAAGATGTTTTGTAGAGATGAATTTGTGCGTTTATTGCTCTTGATACGATAAAAGATGTTTTGTGGATTGTGTTTACTTGGAAATTGGGGAAAGTCCCTGCGGAGCATTCAAAGTAATTTAAAGCGGACTTGTGATGATCACAGATTATCTGTGGGAGATGCGGAGAGAGTAGAGAGAAAGAAAAGAGAAAGACAGAGACATAAAGACAGAGAATTAAAGAGAGAGAGAGGGAGAGAGAGAGAGAGAGAGAAAAGAGTCGACAGAAAGAGCGAAACCAAAACTACAGAAGACAGACAACAAAAACATGTTTTCACTGACAGAGAAATGCAGGAAGGAAGAGAAAGAGGGGTGTGTAGAGGGCTAGAGAGGGTGAAAACAGGACCCCAAAAACACACACACACACACACACACACACACCAGGACCCAGGAGATTAAAGATGCACATACAGAATGTTCCTTGGTTTTGTTTTTGTTGTGTACAGAGACTGAAGTTGTTTCCCATATGTTCAGCTTACACACTCAAACACACACACACACACACACACACACACAGGCATGCATGTATATACTCTATGTGTACATGCCATGTCTTCATATTATTATTATTTGAAAAAAAAAAACACCATGATTTTCTATGAAATTTGATTCATACAGCAGGTTTTTAATTCATGAGGAAAATTTCACAATATGATGTGATTACATACGATGCAATTTGGTACGATATGATATGATAGAGTATACAATACAGTATGATACGATATGACACAATATGGTGCGATATCATACCAAAACACACCATTTGTTGTTTACAAACAGAGTTGTGTGTTTACAAGTCCAGCACAAAAGTGAACAGCAGACAACATCAACATTCACATTCAGCACATTCACCAGTTAGGTCCAGTTATCAGTTATCAGTCTAGTATTGATAAGCATCAAAATATCAGGATGTCTGTGGCAAGCATTTTTCTGTCTGATTTCTTCCAATATTATAAACAGTCTATGACTGACCCCATTAGTCCCTTTGCATCTGTCTCTAAGACTTTAAAGACCCTATAGACAACTTTTTTGCTTTAATTTATCATTATGAAGTAAATATTGATTGCACAGTGTAATGGCTATAGATTAATGACACCATCGGCGTTTAGATTGGTTCCCTATAAGCCTCGCTTTCACTGTGCAATCCTGTCTGCCACCGGGTACGATCTCCTGGGAGAATGAAGGCTCCATTTACGGCACAAAGGAAGTGCGTCCATTGCGCAACCAAAAGAGGAATAGGATAGGTTTTTTCCCCAGTAGCTATCAGTAGCTACCGGTGAAAACACACAACCTGCCTACTTATTAATACTACCGGATGTTTTACTCTGGCTTTATCATAGCACTGAGATCGGGGTTTCTAGTTCAAATTGGGATTCTTACGGTTGTTTCTTGCTTTGGACAGTAGCCAGGCTGCTGGCGGTAGCGTTAGCCATGTTGCTAACGCTACCGCTAGCAGCCAGAAAACGAACCAGGAGCTACAAGGAAGCCAGGACCAGCCAGAAACAAACGTCTATGTTTGTTTCTGGAACAAAAGAATCAAACATCTAACTATGTTTGTTTCTGGCTGCTAGCATTAGCGTTAGCAACGTTAGCCATGCTGCTAACACTAACGCTAGCAGCCAGAAACAAACAAATGATCCATTGTCTGTTTGATAATCTAAACAAAGAACACGTTTTCTTGCAGTGGCCTTTCTAAAATGAGCAGTGGTGAAAGTTACTATATTGTGTTATGATCAAGGAGTTGATAAGCAGACAGATGGTTTGTTCTGTTGCACAGAGCTAGGCTCTAACGGAAAGAGATCCGGTTGTCTTTGCGACAGTGGCACAAACAACAATACCACTTGGAAACACTAGGGGGGGCCATGGGGGGAAAGTTGAAAAGTTGTCTGTATCCACTTTAAGCCAGGTGTGCGGTATCTTCTCTCCGGTTTGATGCCATCGCCCCAGTTGTGACTGAGCATTACACGCTCGAATCCAAGGATAACAAGCACAGTGAAACAGTGGAAACTCACTCAGGCTAATTACACCGAGTGAAGGGAGAGTG
>NW_027281477.1:30000-32500 GCF_046629955.1 Centroberyx affinis | reverse complement strand
CGAATTGATATTATCCAGCGAGAAAACGATACGAAATAAGATACAAAGATGCAAATGTAGTTACAATGACACTTCCCACTTGATATAATCTAGCGAGAAAACAATACGACAGATGAAATATTAGCAATCTAGCTAGATAATTTTAGTGAAATAAACTATTAAATCGTGTTGCATGAGACTGATTATTTAAATTTGAATTTGAATTGCTTCGTGTAACTGTCAAGTTGCATGGCAATTATGTTTCATGCAATTTGCAACCTGCAACTAGTTTCACCGTGTAAAGCCAGCCTTAGATACGATTTTGTCCAGAATTCCATGACTATCTGTATTGTAGGTAGAGAGGTAATCTAACCCTAACCCATCAAAACAGTCATTCTTCTGCATTCTCTAATTGCAATAACTTCTTGTAAATGAAATAATGGTGAAGTTGAACAATTGATCAATTTGCTGGGGACCCCCTGGAACCCCCTCAAGGACCCCTGGTGATCCCCGGACCCCACGTTGAGAACCATAAGCAATGCATGTCATCCCCCCTCTCCTTACTCTCTGCTGCCTTTCTGGTATAAAATGATCTTAAAACAAGACGACCTGCAGAAACCACTGGACTGTGTTGTTGGACGTTGCCTTGGCATCAAGACCAGCGGGGGGGAAAGAGAGGAGCAGACATGTAAAGCACAGAGTGGGCAGTCTCATTCAAATCAACTTTCTTCAATGGTCATTTAGCTGCTACACCTGAAGCTCTGTGCCAGAACCTATTTTCAACAAATAAATCTGAAGTACTCAGATTTCTGCATCTACATTTCCCCCAAAAGGTTGTACATACACTACCAGTCAAAAGTTTGGACACATCACATTCTTCTTTTTTTTTTTACTATTTTCCACATTTTAGAATAATAGTAAAGACCTCAAAACTATGAAATAACACAAATGGAATTATGCAGCGACCAAAAAAGTGTCAAACAAATCAAAACGATGTCATATTTTAGATTCTTTGCCTTGATGGAAAGGCAAAGGCTTTGGAAAGAAATTCATACATAGGAATCAACTTCACTATTTATATTTGTCCAAGAAACTAATTTCAAGCATTTAAGCAGAAGCCTTTAGATCAAAATGGCTTTAAGAGAATGAAAAACATAGCACATTCAATCAGATGTGTCCAGACTTTATAGTGTATATGATCATTAACATCAATATCTTTGTATTTATTAAAATCGCTGTATTTTCTGCTACTTTTGAGGACTTTTCTGTCTTTAAAACACCATGAAGTGAGGAAAGATTATGCCTCAGAGATATTTGCAGCCTAAAATCATTTTCCCTCTTCAGCCACATTTCACAAACTGACCGCCGAGCTTCATTTCATTCGGTCTTTAAATCCTCTTTATATTGTAAAACACTTTTACAGACCGCATCCACTGTATGTTCTAGATATTGGAGAATGATTTCGGATAGCGATTGTTGTTGTTTTTTTTCTTGGAGTTGGATGTGTTCAGACAGAAACAAGCTGATGACCGTGTGACAAACAGACTGGTGTTGTTGTTTCAGCACAGACCAAACTGCATCCCACAGCATTCACAGAAACCACATGAAACAGTCTGGGTAGACAGCACCCAGACTGTGTGTGTGTGTGTGTGTGTGTGTGTGTGTGCGCGCAAAAGACTCCAGTATGCTATATATGCACGCGTGTGTTTGGGATACATTGTAGTTTTGTCTGTGTGTGTGTGTGCGTGTGTGTGTGTGTGTGTGTGTGTGTATGCGTATATACAGTATATTTTTGTATGTGTGTTTCTGTGTAGGATTCTGTGTATTTTTGTTACACGGCAACGTTGAATACTCAATTCTGATTGGTCAATGAACGCATTCTGAAGTTATTTCTGAATAACAAACCGCTGTTTTATGTTGCTTTAATTGCAGTTCTGCTGAGACTATTTTTTAATTAATTAATTTAATTTTTGAGAAGCTTGTCAGTTTAACTTATAAAATAAAAAAATTGTCTTAAATCATATTTCGTTTTGTTTTAGTAGCCATCTATAACAGTGACTCTCAACCTTTTTCATATCAAGTCCACATTAGAGCCATTTGATGAGATTTTGTCTGTTGAACCCAAATCTGAGAATATTTTTAATGTCAGATATGATTTTGTCCAGAATTCTATGACTATCTGTATTGTAGGTAAAGAGATAACAGAGAAACTATGATCAAAACAGTCATTCTTCCACATTCTCTAATTGTGTTAACTTCTTGTAAATGAAATAATGGTAAAATTAAATTAACAATTCATTAATTTACTGGGGACCCCCTCAAGGACCCCTGGTGGTCCCCGGACCCCACGTTGAGAACCACTGGTCTATAAGACACCTTTACACATGTGTGTGTAGGTCTGAGCATGTTGTTACAGCAGGCTTGCTTGTATGTGTGAGTTCAGCAAGTTTGCATTTATGTGAGAAGTGTTTGAGAGAGAGTGATTGTGTGTGCAAGGATCAATATATTGATTATTCTGTGC
>NW_027281477.1:0-25000 GCF_046629955.1 Centroberyx affinis | reverse complement strand
ACAGACAGACAGACAGACAGACGGATGGACGGACCGGGCCGATCCATCGCTCCTCCCTCAATTTCACTGTGGGCGACAAAAATGAAGAGTTCTGTTTCCAAAATGAGATCACCACCATTTGAGAAAAGTTAACTGATTTATTCAAAAATGATTCATGAGCCAAAATGAAAACAGATTCATTGATTATGGTAAATTTCAGTATAGTATGTAACCAAACTATCTAATGATTTAGAGTTTCATCTCATTTTGAATTCGTTTTTGGGCTTTCTTGCATCATGATGGACACCATTGCATTCATTTTGCCAATATGTATCAGTAAGAACTGATGAACTGTAAGAACTAAGAACTGATCCTATTGGACAAAAATAAAGAACAGAGATGGGTTGTTTCCCGTAAGACACAGCTGAGTGTTTATTGGATTATCTATCTATCTATCTATCTATCTATCTATCTATCTATCTATCTATCTATCTATCTATCTATCTATCTATCTATCTATACTTATACTTTATTACTCTATTGGGATCTAAATGGAACATCTTCTCTCTCTCTCTCTCTCTCTCTCTCTCTCTCTCTCTCTCCAGGTCCTCCTCTGTTCGTAATTCCCTTCGTTCCAAAGCCATGGCCGGAGGTAAATCTCCCAGGGTGCACCTGTCCCCCAGCAGAGTGGGAGGAGCCATGTTGTCTCAGCAGCCGGAGGAGGTAGACAGGATCTTCCAGGCACTACGCAAAGGGCTCAAGTACGTATTCTGGGCTGGGCTTAAGTATCTAGACTACTATTAATATGATAAAGGTAATCTAGTAATGTGCTGAACTATTATACTGTTATATACTGTATATTAAAGAGCTCAAGTACATATATTAATATTGGGCTTACAGGTGCATCAGGCAACTTTGCACTTGCTCCCTTTGCACCGCAGTGCAGACTCACTCTGAAACACAAACCTTGACTCGCTGCTGATGTCACTTCCTGTAGGGAGTACCTGGAGGGTCACCAGGCAGAGATGGACTTCCTGTCGTCACAGCAGAGAGAGACCAAGAGGAACTCCAGACTGGTGAGGAGAGAGAGAGAGAGAGAGAAAGAGAGAATGAAAGTGTGTGTGTGTGTATGTGTGTGTGTAGTACATAGTGTGTATGTGTGTGTAGCGTGGAATATGTATGTGTGTTGCTCTCTTTTCTGTGTGTGTGTGTGTGTGCAGTATATCATGCGTATACTGTATGTGTCTGTGTAGTGTGTGTGTTTTTGTCTGCCTATGTGTGTGTGTGAGTGATGATGATGATGATGATGATGATGATGATGATGATGAAGTAACCATGTCTTTTCTCTATTTCTAGGCCTTTCTCTACGACCTGGAGAAGGTAATCTGTCCTTCCTTTTTTCTTTTTCTTGCAATCAAACCCAAACTGATTTTGAGGGCTGTTTTGTAATGTTAAAGGCACAATAGATATAAAAAAAAAAAAGTTATGAAAAAAAACAAAAAAACAAAGTAGAACCATCAGCTTTTTCTGTTTCCACAGGAGATCAGAGCGCTGGAGAGGTACATACGAAGATTAGAGTTTCAAATCAGCAAGGTAAAAACTTCAATGCTGTGTGTGTGTGTGTGTGTGTGTGTGTGTGTGTGTGTGTGTGTGTGTGTGGCTCATGTTGTGTGTTATGATTGTGGCACTAGACTCATCATTTTGATCGAAGGACACGCTTGATCTGCTTGGATTTATGTAAATCCAAGCAGATCAAGCGTGTCCTTCGATCCACAAATGTAGATTCGCCAGTTCTCAAGCCAAGCTTTTGATTTGTAAATGTGAATATTGGAAAGATATCTGAAAATGTTATGTGTAATGTGCATTTGTGAATATAATTTTTTGCATTCATTCAAATGATGATTTACGAAACACAAGTTGAGAGGTGTTTGTGTGTGGATGGCAAAAACACATTTGTGGATTATTTTAAGAAACACAAATTGAGAGGTGTTTGCGTGTGGATGGTAAAAATAATTGTGGATTATACTTTTGTGTTTGTTTTTTAATTGATAGAAATCTAACTCCATAGTTATTGGCATTCTGAAACGGCAGCCAGAGGGAAGGAGGTCAAACTCCTTATAAAGTGGGTGGTCAGGACAGTTAAGAATTAGTTGAGCCTTATTGATAACGCGCTTACTGTAAATGTCCTGAAGCTGGGCTTGCTGCACCCTGATCACCTTACCTGCCACTTTGACAAGCTTTGAAATCTGATTGGCTGTTGACAGTCCATGACTGTGAAAAGTTCAGTCTTGGCCAACTTTTCTCATCTGACAAGGTTGTTGAGTGTCCACACATCAGCCGAGTTTCCCTGGTCGCTCAGCTCTGTAGGAGATAAACTGACTTCCAGCTTGGCACAGCAGTTCATTTCATGCCCATAATGCACCAAAACCACCAAAACACTGTATGCATGTCTCAAAACAAAATCAAAACACCAGCTAATTTCAATAATTCAGTTCAAGAATTTTGAAAACTGTGGTCATTGAATGCATTTTATGTCAAAGCAATGAAAAATCATGACTGATGGACGGACCGACGGACCGGGCCGATCCATCGCTCCTCCCTCAATTTCATTGTGGGCAACAAAAATGAAGAGTTTGTTCCAAAAGGAGACGCCACCATTTGAGAAAAGAAAATTTCAGTGTAGTATGTAACCAAAGTATCTAATGATTCGGAGTTTCATCTCATTTTGCATAAATTTTGTGTTTTGAACACAAGCAGGCTTCCTCTTTGTGGCTTTTTTGCATAATGATGGACACCATTGCATTCATTTTGCCAATATGTATCAGTATACAGGATTTTGTTCCAAAAAACTTTGATCTAGAGTCTCTGTCTATCTGTCTATCTAAAAACTTAAATAAATTAAATCCAGAAATCCAGAATACTAAAGGGAAACGATCACAATAAATTGGCTTCCAGTGACTTGTGGATCGTGTTGCTCACAGTCTGCAGGTCATGCTAACCCTGTACGTCTCTCTCTGTCTCTGGTTGTTGCTGTCTGGTGTCTCTCCAGGTAGAGGAGCTGTATGAGACTTACTGTATCCAGTGGAGGTTGTGTCAGGGAGCGGTCAACATGAAGAGAGCCTTCTCCCTCTCCCCCTCCACCCGAGCCTCCAGAGACAGTCTGCTGGAGCTCAACCGCAACCACAGACACAGCCTGCAGGTAAGGCTTACTGTGTGTGTGTGTGTGTGTCCTGTTGCAAACACAGTCTTTGTGTCTTCAGTCAAAGGTTTTTCTGCTTTACTGAACAGGATCAACATACCGAAAGTGTTTTTCTGCCTTTCCCTCCTTCAACCATCTGCTGCCAGAAACTCTTTCAGCTTTAGCTCTGTTTGCTCTGGAAGAACAGAACCTCTTCCTGTTTTGTGCTGTAAAGCGATCCAGCAGATTTCCCTCCAGATCCACCAGGTGGAGAGACAATGGAGGATGCAGAGTAGAGGCTGGTAGAGGCTGACAGGCACTGATGGTCTGCTTTGTTTACAGTGATTATATTAATGTCTCAAAATTAATGTGGTAATGATTTAAAATGTAGCACCTTTAACATTAAAAGCCTCCTATCAGTTTTCCAACATTTACCAGTGTAGTTTGGGATAACATACTGTATATCTTACATTACTTTTCAATACAACATGTGGTGCTAATTATTGTTTCCATTTCTTTCAGCAGTAGAATACTGTAGCCAAACAGATATTTACATTTTAGAGATTTAGCTGACACTCTTATCCAGAGCAACTTACAATATCTGGGGTTCAGTCTGTTTCTGACTAAGTTCACATGGCTGTTGATGGATGCATTGGCTGTTGCAGGGATGAAACCTGCCGCTGTTTTGACCGGCTCCTGTGTTCAGGAGGTGAAAAAGTTACTTTCCCCACCCTATAACACATTAAGGTGCAATGCAAATATATTTTAATTTGACACCAGTCAGTCATGACGAAGTTGTTGCTCCCTGTAGTCATGTGTGTGTAACATGGAGAGCCAAAAAGACGAGGAAACAGGCAGTCGATGCTGAGAAATTTACACCAACTGTGGAAATACAGGTTTTCAATGCTGTTCTTGTGTTGGAAAATGTATTTGAAACTGATATCACTACATTTTTAATTAATATTGTATTTGAGGCAGATCTTAGTGAAATGGACTCTTAAATATGTACAATTTGGAAAACATAATATTGGAAATATAACGTCCAAAAAATGTGGATATGGACATTGTCTGCGTTCGTCAAAGAGCATCAAGCAAAGAGCACATTCTGTTTGAATTGCAACACATTTCTAATGCAATTATGATTTTTTCAACATGTTTTCCATGTGTAAAATCTGAGCAGGTTGCACTAATCGTTGCTCTGCCATGACCTGCCCATGTGTGCAGCAGGCGGAGGTCACGCAGGACTGAAACCCAACTAAACACGGTCACACATGACATCATGTGGCGTATGATGTATGACCAACAGTTCAACATCATGTCTCTGTTCCCGCTCCAAGCGACTCCAGGACCCTCAACCACAGTTTAGGGTCATTTGGCTTTCACTCTAACCATCTGAATGGGTTTTAGTACAATTCTAGTACAAGAAACAGTCGAATCAAGCTTTGCCAACAACAAAATTGCCATACATTTTGCCATTTTCAAGCAATTTTCACCATTTCTTTTACTTTTAACACAAATAAACTCAATACCTGTCATAATTGGCCTGCAGTTTCTTTTTAATTAAAACCAAATGCTCTTGCAGAAGAAAATGCAGCAATCTGCAGAAACAGGATTTCTACTGCTGTGTCCAGTGGGTTTAAAAGTGGCTAATTTGACTGAAATTACCATGTTGCTTCCAAGTATCCATCTGTGTAACAGACAGAGGACATGAAGGACTAAAACACTGTCTAACTACAAGGCAGCGGTGCGACACTGTGTCTGTTCCTGCTCCAGGAAACTTTAGGAGCCTCAACCAGGATCTTTTAGCTTTAATTACAGTCTGTTCCAGGTGTAAATGATGTTGCTGGAGCGGAACTGTATTAGTGTGAAGCAGGGCGATGTTTAAAAAGAGCATGATGTGTGTTCAGTAAACCCTCCCAGGATGAATAAAGCCTAGAAAATGTAATGTAAATAAAGAGAAGTGTAACTGTTCATATTGTTCACAATGTTATTATGATGAACAATGTAATTAAGAGAATTATCCACAAGAAAACCACAACTAACTCCTTGTTCTCTTAACAAAAGAAAGACACAGTGAATGCTGAAATGTTTCTGACAAATTGCTACAATTTTTTTTAATGATTGTATTGTATTTTATTTATCACACATTTTTCCTGGTAACTTGCAGCAGAATTATTTTCATTATGAACATGCCTGCTTCTTAATAATTAATAATAATTAATAAAATTGTGATGGTTTAGTATTATGGGGTGGGTGGGAGGGGAAACTTTCTGCACCATTGAAACTCTCATTAAAAACGACTCAAAAGTAATTGCTGCAAAACCAAACATTTTACTCATTACACAAAAACTTGAAACTCCAGATTCTTTAAAGTGAATTATCAGGAAATCTTGGAAATCCTGTACAGACTGTCTGATAGAAACTGAAAGGAGCCATTCATCCATAATGGAGATATGGTATAAATTGGTCTGCAGTTAGTTAGAAAAATTGTTGCAAAACCAAACATTTTGGCAGAAGAAAATGCAGGAAACAAAACTTGATGACACTGAACTTAAAGATGAAGATGATCAGAGAGAAAGCGGTTGATTCCCTGGACTGAATGAAGCCATTCATCCAGAGGAAATAAACAAGAGGAGATGCTGCTGTGTAAACGCTTTATAATGACACTACTATTCCTTTAACGCTGCAAAACCGAACAATTTCGCCACCGCAGGAAAAAGTTGAAGAGCATTAGAGTCCGAAATGTGGATTATCAGAGGGAGAATTGGTAGGAGGGGGCGGTGTAATTGAAACACGGTCGAGGCCGACTGTGGCCGCCGCCGATCCATCGTCTCTCCACAGACGAACGCTCCTGATGAGCACAACGCTGCCAAGTGAAATAACGCGGTGTGTGAGTGATGGTCCCAGGGTGATTTTCCTGTTTACAGCAGCCGCCGGCTAAGGCTCATTACCAGACAACTGAAGACTCATTCATAACCTCTCTCTCTCTCTCTCTCTCTCTCTCTGGTGCAGAACATTTATTCTCTTTTTCTCCTGCCTCCTCAAACTCGCACATAATCAAATGGCTACCTGTCTTTCACATCTATTTTTCCTCTCTTTTTTGTCCCTCTTCCACTCCCCATACTCTTTATTTTCTTGTCTCTTGATCTCTTGAGTCACTTGATCTCATACAAAATTGTGAAATTTGCACAGACTCTGAAACGCAGATTTGTTGTTTTGATAATTGTTTTTGCCTTTCTGTTTCATTCTTTCTCTTTTTTCTGTCTCTCTCATGCAGATAATCACTTCCTTCTCTGTCTTTCACATGGTCTCTTTTTTTCTCTCTCTCACACACATACAGACATGCGTAAGACACATGCACATAAAACACGCTTTGTCACATGTTCATTCAGATGGAATGAGCTTCACGGCAAAACGGAATGACCTTTGACCCTTTCAGAGAAAAGTCAGGACCTCTGGTTGAAACACTGGCCTCTGTATATGTCTCTATGACCACACACACACAAACACACACACACACACACACACATGCCTCTACACTCTTAACACTGGGTCAAAAGGGAGAAGAAACCCCAGAGGTTTGGGGTTCATGAACACTTTATGAAGGAGTTCCTCAAGGAACCTGCTGGGGTTCCCCTATGGTTGCAATCTGAAGAAACCCTAAATGTTCCTCAAAGCCCTTTCACTTTTTCAAGTGTGTGGACACACATTTCACAATCACACACCAGAAGTCAAGGCTCTCTGATGTTGTTTCCAACTAGTAGTAAAAATTTGTCTAAATTAAGGGCGCTGAAATACAAAGGGTCACTGCATTAGAAAGACAGAAGATGTATCGACTGTATGGATAATAACACTGAAACAAAGGAATAAAGACACCCCAAGAATGATCAGATCTAAAGGAAGTATTTCCATAAGAGTTAAGCTGTTTTGAATCATTTTTAGTTTTGTTACCCCTCAGTTTAAGTTTAGTTTGGTGTCTCATCTAGACTCAATCTAGATGCTTCTTCTGTCTGTGCTGGGATTGTAATTCCAGGTATAAACAGGGTCAGAAAATCAGTTTCCAATCCTTCTTGGGCAGGGGTGTAGTGATATGTCCACAATGCAAATGAACAGAGAAGATAGACAATAAAACTGCTATAATATAGGCTTGCCAGCTTGGCAGCAGCTGTATTTTCAGTTTGAATGAGTTTGGCGCTGCTGTTCTTGGGTGTATTTACCGCCTGTGTTTAAAATGTACTTTGACGCCCTATTAAGAGACAACATAGACGGCACCTCAGACGTTACAAGCTGCTGAAGGATCGTAAATTGGCCACTTGGTTGTCACTTTAGGCCTCAGGCATGAAGTTGGTCTCCAGTGTGTGACTAACAGCCATGACCTCCTTCAAAATCAGCTCGACAGGAGCTGTCTGTCTGCTCCACACATGGGCTGCTGCTTCATCTACAGTCTGTCCTCACCAGACCCAAGGCCAAAATACATTTGATCCATTTTGGAAAAACAATCGCTAACTTTCATTTACTTAATTAAGAATCTTTAACTTTTAAGTTCAGCATTCAGTGAGTCTAAAATACAGAGAATCTGGTTTGTAAAAATGTTCATTTTACCAACCAGACTTGGGTTAGGGTTAGGGTTAGGGTTAGCCCTAACCGTCAACCACAAACTTACATACTATCATTTAAAAAGTACCATAATTTGTTGTAATGTTGTGTTATCAATCATTTTATGAGAAGGTGTCACTTTTTCAAATGGGTTAGCTCTGCATTGCGAAGTTTCCTTTATTGAAGCTTTAATAGCTAGCATTGGCTCGAAAGCAGTGTTAGCATTCCCCAGTAGCTTATTGCTAGCTGTATAAAATGTTTTTTACTGAGGAATGCTTTTGAGCCGACGGTAGCCATGAAAGCTGCACTATAGGCAACTTCCCACTTTAGCGCCCCCAAGTGGCAGCGAGAGGTTTGAATTTTCAAGAGTTTGAAGGACTTCATTACCCAGAAATAATGTAACGTGCCGTCAGTAAACCGGTTTTGCTGTTAACCGAAAAGCAACACAACTTTTTCCCTACCAGGAGAAACAGACAGTAAGGTTAGAGTGTTAGAATAAGTAGAGAGATTGTCCTTCAACCAGACAGCGGGTGGGTTAAACCGACATCTTCATAGACGGATTATAAGACAAAGGGCCCCTGGGCACAGATAGCTACTAATCTACATATGGAGCAGAAAAAGATCTCGCCATGAATGCATCCCTCTCTCCAAGCCCGCAAAAATACGAGAGTACGGAAATATCGCCGGTAGATCCTGGACCTTCGTTTGGATGGTGAGCGATTCAAGGCTTATTTCAGGATTTCAGGCTGTGTGACATGCGGTGCGCTTGCGGTGTTCCAAAAAGTTGAGATATTTGTATCTCAGTGCATCATGGTCGTGGTCAGTGCGCGTCGCGACCGCATTGCCCTCCCGTTTGCCCGCGTCTGCCGTGCGCCCCCACTGAAGTGAATGGATTTGAGTGCGCAAAAGACGGCATGTGAACCGGCCCTATGGGAGAGAAACTAAATTCTAACAATTGCAAAGGAATTACAAGGTGCAAACACATTATTCTAGGCCTAAAAAACAAATTTGAAAGTGTAAAATGATTGCCTGCAATGTCCCAAAATCTACTGTCTGGCCGCACAGTAGCGGCATGGTATGAGTCAGTGGTTCCTATTCTAACAGATCAGGAGTGGAAAACAACATTTTGGGGTCTTTGTAAACCATGACTTTACATTACGAGGCCTTTGAACAATGATGAGGTGCTTTACTGCTAAAGCGCTATAGACAAACTGAGGGGAACACTCACTGTGACAGAGCCATGTTGACACCTTCAAAACTAATGTTTAGGTTATTATAGGGTGAATTTTGGGGCTTTGGTAAAAAAATAAATGACAAAGCCCTTCGACTGTGGGGCAGTAAATGTAAAGTTAGTGACAGCATCATCATGTATCAGGCTCTGGCTCAGGGGCCCCCCTAACCTCTTGGGCCCCTGGGCCTGGGCCCGGTCGGCCCGTTCAGTAATCCATCCATGGCCATCTTGGAAACTATCCATCCTGCTGAAGTGTCAGTGAGCAAGACACCGAATATCTTCCAGATCCATGGCTGCTGCTCTGTAACTGACCCTGACCTCTGACCTCCCTGGGGGGGGGGGGGGGCGGGAGGCAAATTCCTCCCTCTGAGTATCACAACAAAAGTGCCTGGTAAAGAAAAATAAGGCAGAAAAAAAAATCAAACTGTTAAGGTTTCCCTCTGAAGATTTATTTACTGTTTTAAAATTCCACTGTAACCCATTTGTTTCTCTCTCCTCAGGATATGTCGGTTATGGAAGGAGAGTTAGAAATCCTACTGGGAGAGCTACACATCAAAATGAAAGGTATACACACACACACACACACACAAGACACACACACACACACACAGGGATTGTCTTTCTCTCTGTGTACTCTAGTCTTAGACAGTTGTACAGCTGTGCAGCTAATCAACATACACAAAATACAACATACAAGCATATAGTTCAGTACACACACACACATACATACAGGTACTACACCCAATGTATCCCCAACACATTTCATATACATGTGTACTTGTTGCATACACACACACACACACACACCTCTGAGCCTGGTGTCAGTCCCATAGCAGTTTGCAGGTTATCGTGACTCACTATCTTCCAGCTCTCTGACATGTGTTTTCACTTGCAGGACTGATCGGTTTCGCCAGACTCTGCCCCGGAGACCAATATGAGGTGAGCTTCTCTCTTTGAAAACATATTTCACTTTGCTACAGCATTTCATCTTTTTAGCACACACACACATACACAAGTACACACACACACACACACACACACACACCAGCCAGGTCTCACGAAATTTTGCGAAATGAGCGCGATGTCTTAAAATGCAAATAATGTGCTGCATGCATGAACGAGAGAGAGAAATACGGTTTCCCAGCAGGAAAAGGATTGCATGACGTGACGAGAAACAGGAAGTAGTTTGACACTGAGATAGTGCCGTGGAAAGTAAAGGTGCGAAGGTCGGAGGCATTTACCTTCAACTCCGACGACCTGGGTTCAATTCCCAACTCATGACAATAAGTTTTCAGCTAAAGTTTTTCTTATTTAACCACGACCAAAATCTGTTCCAAACCTTAACCGAACTGTTTTAGTTGTCTAAACTCAACCGTTAGCTTTCCCTGTGACGAAAAGGTGAAAATGGCGTGTCCAATTCATGCTGTTGTCACTGTAATTTTCAATGTAATTTTCACATTATTCATATCCATAACATGTTATCTGTGTCTCAGACTTTATGCTCATTTCACAAAATTTTGTGAGACTGTCACCCATACACACACACACACACACACACACACATAGACGAAAACCACACAAGATGCCCTCAAGCAAGACACGGACCTCCACCTCCTCCAGCTGCTCTGTGGCCAACAGTAGAGGACTGTGGTTGAACGGGAAAGCTGGGAAGTCCAACCGCTGAAAATGAGCACAACATTCCCTGGATGAATCAATGTGGAAAAAATGGCCAGGCTTTTATTAGAGACAGGTTGTTTGAGTATAAACTTTGGGTGTAATATTTGGTAATACTTTACAATAGCCTGATTCCAGCATATTAACCTGGGTTTTAACCTATGGAAAAGTATCATAGATGGACAGTAATACTGTGTGAGTACTGAGTTAGTACAAACAGTCACCTCAAAATTTACCACATTTAATTAAAGACCCCATGATATGGCATGTTTACTTCCTTGATTTGATGGGACTGTTCAAAAATCTGTGATGCTTTTATTGGTTGTTGGAATTTATATTTACGCCTACTGGTGCAGCATGAGGTCACCATTAAGATACAGATACTCTGTTTTCCAGGAAGTAAAAGTAATGGGAGTTCATTAACTAATTACACAGTATGTTTTTGTATTGACACCACTAACTTATGTCCTGCAGTTCAAAGTCTCTCTAACCACCATCCCTAACCTTATCCCGACTGACTGACTGACTCATTCACTAACTTATGGTACTGAGTTATGGCCAGCGGTTGATGATGTCACGTGTCTTGATGATGTCACGCATCCAGGTGATGGTGCGATTGGGCCGCCAGCGTTGGAGGATCAGAGGGAAGATCCAATCAGACGACAGACAGTCCTGGGACGTAGAGGAGATGGTCTTCCTCCCGCACATACACCACAACTTCGAGATCAAGGTTAGGACACAAGCAGACACACACACACACACACACACACACACACACACACACACACACACAAAGATGTATACACATACACGCCAATGCTCACAAAACATACAAAAACCAACACACGCATGTACACACAAACTCTGTACCAAAAGTTTCATTTTTATTGGTTTCAATGGAGTTATTAGTAAAAGCCAGAATACCCATAATTCCCAACTTTGAAGCAGGGTATTATGGGTATTATGGGCGTACCAGTGTGGATTCATGCATTTATATGTGTGTTTGTGTCCTAAGTCTTTGGTATATGTGTGTGTTCCACGCATTCAGCAGCTAACTAACCAATCAAATCCCTTCTCTCAGGTGACGGAGGCGAAGGGTTTGGGTTGGCTGCTGGTTGGCATGGTAACGTGTGCGAGCGCGGACTTCTTTGTGGCGAGGCCGCAGCTGATGCTGGTGGACATCACCGAGCTGGGAACGCTCAAACTGCAGCTGGAAGTCATCTGGAAGTAGGGAGACACACACACACACACACACACACACACACACACACACACACACACACACACAGACACACTGTTAAGGCAGCAGTATAGTAGAAATTAAGTTGAACTTGCGAGCAAATGTCTGTAAAGGCACTGCGACTTAAGGTTTCTTCGTTTCATGAGACTCAAGACTCAAGAAGGAGGTGATAGTGATCTAACTTGAGGAGGAGAACGAAGGAGGTGATGCTGATGCTGATGTGAATTTAGGAGGAGAATTGACCCTTCGCTAAGCCCCGCCCCCCTTGGTTACTGTTGCTACGCCTGTCAAGCTTTCGCACCCGGCATGTAAATATGGTGTTTTCAACAATATCAGTGAGAGATATTCCAAAGGAAATAATAGCACATTTCTGGAATAATAGTTCTGAAATATCAGAGAGAAGTAGACAGAAAGGACTACAATATGCTTTTGAGGGCTACATTCATAATATAATTTGCCGGCGGAGTATTGTGAATGAAGAGGACATTAAAATCAAGGGAAAAGCTCACCGGTCCCAATGCCAGCGTCAGGCGCCCCACGTCTTGACAATTCATGTTCAGGACAAACATATACAGGAACAACAATGTAACGACCTAGCAACAGAGACGATTTCTAGTCCCTGTTGAGTCAGCCAGCCAACTTGAGCTAATGCTTTCTAGAGATCGCGGGATTTCCCAAACTGAATATATACCACACATATAAACACAAAGCTGCCTTGCTAGCTCAATCTTGTTGTAACTAAGATATCTGCTGAAAAAAATAATTTTTCCATGGACAGATTTAGCTACTATGTCCGTGAACTTCACATGTATTTTTAAGCTAGTAGCACCGTGTCACCGACTCACCGGCACAGCTGATGGAGGATGCAGAGCGTCTGGTAACATCAAGGCTGAACAGAGTTAATGTAGCGTTATATTTAAATATATTGTATGATAATATATGGCAGAGTAATATTTAGTGATGAGCACGGCTAGGTGTGCTGTCATGCTGATTTGATCACGTTCTAAATGTCTAGTTGACCAATCAGATCGCTAGGTCGGAACTACCTGTTGTATAATATAACATTCAAAACATTTTTACATCAGAGTTTTTGTCTTGAAGAAATCAGCACCAGCCTCCTGTTAGCATTTGTTAGCAATGCTAGTGCAAGTCAATGGGGTATGAAACCATTGCTTTCAAAATCCCAGTCAAGCTCTATTCTTACTATTATAGCTAGTTATGGTTATGGAGTTATGGTTTCATTCCCCATTGACTTGTGCCAGCATTGCTAGCAAATGCTAATAGGAGGTGGTTGCCGATTTCACAGAAACACAAGCTCTAATGTAAAAACTTTTGTCACATTCTAAGGCGGGGCTTGATTAGTGATTAATAGGGTAGGCTTATTAAATCGCTGAACCTTCCCTTTAAGGAGGAGAACAAGGAGGTGATGGTGATGAGAGTTGGGAGGAGAAAAGGGAGGTGAAATTGATGTGAGTTGAGGGAAGAGAATGGGAAGGTGATGTGGTGCGAAAGACAAAGTGGTGAAAGGTGGAATTGGTGATATACCGAAGTACAGGAAGTACAATGATTGGATAATCGGGTGATATAACGGGGGAATAGGTGCAGACAGTTGTGTAAAAAAAAAAAAAAAAAAAAAAAAAAAAAGACAAGTGTAAGGAAATGAGATTTGTAAAATATGAGAGAATATAGGAAATGAGAAAGTCGCTCTGCCCTGAAGCCTGACTGTGTGTGACAGCAGGAACATGATATATGATGATTCAGATGAACGACATGAGCAGCTGGTCCACACACCGGTCAAATAACACCAGGTCATTACACATTTTCTCTCTGTAACCTTTCTCATTCCTTTCACACTGAGAGGAGAAATGGAGGATGCAGGAGGGAGAGAGATGGAGGGAGAGAGAGGGAATGAAATACTGTTGGGAGAAAGAAAGATGGATTGACGGAGACAGAAAGAGAAAGAGGGGGAGAAGAAACATTTGTGTTTTATTTCTCTCTTCTCTCTTTTTTGTCTCACCTACTCTCTCTCTAATTCTCTTTTTCCCAATATTCTAATTAGAGCTGAAACAATTAGTCGATTAATCAATTAGTCGATTTACAGAAAATGTATTGTTTTAGTAATTTATCAAATAAAACTACTAAAAATTTGCTAGTTACAGCTTCACAAATGCTAGGATTTGCTTTTTTCCATTTCATATCATTAAAAAATAGATACTTTGGGGGGGTTTTTTGGCTGCTGGTCAGTTTTAAGAATCACTTTGGGCTCTGGTAACTTGTGATGGCCATTTGTCATTATTTTAGACATTTTATAGAATAAATGATTAATCGATCAATTGAAAAAATCATCGATAGATTATTCGATAATGAAAATAATTGTTAGTTGTAGCCTTAATTCAAATTTAGAACAGTTTTCTGGCATGGCAGTGAAATTACCACCTTGTCACAGCATTACAACAAGGCTTTACAACAAACAGAGTGAAGTAAACAACAAGAAATGATGAGTTGTATTATCACAGTTATATTCAGTCAGTTGAATCTGTTATTTTCTACATTCTCTGCCTCTCTCCCTCTCCTTTTCCTTCCACCCCCCCATACCTCTAACCTGAGCCAGCTGTCGCTGAGCAGCTGATTGAATACAGAGCATACATCACACACACACACACACACACACACACACACACACACACACACACACACACACACACACTCTGCTGTGCCCTTGCACCATGACAGATCACATTTCAGGGTTTAGAGAAGCCAGGTGGAGGATGTTACACGGATTCTCCCGGGAGAGATGGAAAATCACATACACACACACACACACACACACACACACACACACACAGCATACTGTAGTTGGTGTGTTATGTGCATTTATGTGTCTGTTGTATGTTTGTGCAGTATTTACATGTGTGTGTTGCCATATGTGTGCCTGTTTGTGTATATGCATCCGTATGTTTTAATGTGTATTCGTATGTGTTGTAATTGTATTTTAATGGTTGTGTGTGTGTGTGTGTGTGTGTGTGTGTGTGTGTGTGTGTGTGTGTGTTGCAGTCCGTTTGACAGCAGTGAGAAGATGCGCCCGGTGTCTCCCAGCAGGCAGTCGGTGTCCAGCAGAAAGAGTTCGGTCTACAGCTGGACGGCACCCAGCACCCCCTCCTTCACTGAGAAATACTTCATAGTGAGTATAGACAGGCTTACACACACACACACACACACACACACACACAGCATGTCTGTTAGAAAAGACTCCTGGACAGCTGGACAGCTCCCATTAGGCTACAGACCTGTCAATGTTGTTATAGTTCCTACTAGTCGCTGATAGAGGTGATTGATTACGTGATGCCCCTTTAACCTGATCAATTTTGGATTAACGATGACACCTGGGCCTCCCTCCTCCCTCCCCCGCAGTCCATGGTGCGCCAGCTGCAGGATCCAGAGGGTTCGATGCCATCCCTGGTGTCCCGAGCTCGTCCCAGCAGAGGAGGCGTGTCTCTGCTCAGCTACCTGTCTGACCCCGCCCACACCGCCATCTTGCCCAATCACAGCCCTCGAAGCCCCATCACCCCGAGGTCAGTAGTACTGTGGGTTGGCGGCTGGTATAGTGAATTAGAAAGGGAGGGTTGAGGTGATTATCAAGAATACCAATACAAATGTTTCTTGGAGGCAGAAATCATCTAATTTAAGCTTCAATGGGCGGAGCCAAAGAATCAGTTTTTCAGAGCGCACGTTAGCTAACTAGCAAAGTTGAATGGAGCTCTGGTCAAAATATAAATAAAAAATATGAATGGCAATGATTTCTTCTTTTCATTCATTCATGTCCATGGCACTCATGATGTTGGAAGGTCAGCAGCTGGCTAACTAGCTTACCTAGAAAGCTATAGACTTGCATGGCTAGTTTGAACTTGGAAGGTCAGCTAGACTAACTAGCAAACCTAGATCAGTGGTTCTCAACGTGGGGTCCGGGGACCACCAGGGGTCCTTGAGGGGTTCTGGGGGGTCCCCAGCAAATTAATGAATTGTTAATTTTACCATTATTTCATTTACAAGAAGTTAACACAATTAGAGAACGTAGAGGAATGACTATTTTGATCATAGTTTCTCTGTTATCTCTCTACCTACAATACAGATAGTCATGGAATTCTGGACAAAATCATATCTGACATTAAAAATATTCTCAGATTTGGGTTCAACAGACAAAATCTCATCAAATGGGGGTCCGTGGCTCTAATGTGGACTAAATTAGGGGTCCTTGATATGAAAAAGGTTGAGAATCACTGACCTAGATAACTTAGTATGGATAGATTGCATTTCTTTTCAGTCAGTAGCAAGAGCGGGATTAAAGGTAAGCTTTTCACTAAAAGCACATTTTAACAAATTATTTAAAAGATGCCACTAACACTAATACCAAGTAAAAATGTTCCTTTCGCTAATTGTATAATTATAAAAAATGACGAATGATGAAAAATGAATATCTATACATACAGCCCCTATGTTTTATTTTTCAGTGTGAGCGTATGTTTTGTATTAAAACCCAACCAACACTTTAACCTCCGCAGCCTCATGCGGACGCCCAGCTTCCCCTCCAGCCCCACCCTCAGTCAAGGCACCAGTCTGGGAGGAAGCCAGACTCAGCTCTCCCTGGGGGAGGAAGGATCCCTGGAGGTCTCAGAGGAGGACAGGGAGAGGAGGAAGAGGACAGAGGAGGAGGAGGAAGCGGAGGAGGAGGAGGAGGTGGAACAGGGGTGGGGAGGTGTGTCGGATACTCCCTCCACCCCAGGGGAGAGTAAGACCGGCTCCCTGCTGGCTCTACAGAGGTGAGGATGAACTCAACCAAGCAATGCTTCATTTATTTTGCTGCTGATTATTTTTCAACGTGCAAATAAAAAAAAAAGTGTTGAGAGCCACCTTTGTTGCATGCGAAAATATATTGGGTATTTATAAACATTAAATGGGCAATTTAAAAAAAAAAAATTTTTTGCCTTGTGTATTGGCTTTATTTATAAAAACTGTAAATGGAGTGTATAATACTATATTATGTTCTGTTCTTTTATGTAACTTTATACGTTTTATTTATGTATAAGCTTATATGACTATACCTACATTTGTTTATATCAGTTAGACTTTCTCTGCCTTTTTTCTTCATAACTGTGCTGTGATCTCCATTCTCTCTAGTTAATATGCTTTGTTTTACATTTGTTATTTTTACAATGTTTTTCTTCTCTTTTCTGATGTCTCTACATGTTTATGTTTTTTTTTTTTCTGTCATTTCTGTGTGTTTTTATGTTGTTATTTTTGTTAAGTAAATAAAAAAAAATTAAAAAAACATTAAAGGGGCATTAAGGCCCGGTACATACTCCATGCAAGGTATTATCTGGAGCATTCACGGGGACTACAGATGTAAATTAGCCTCTTGGCTAACTCTGACACATTTACATTGAAGTGTGAACTAAAATGTTGATTGATGTGTACTGTCCCTGCCAAATAAATCTTAAATAAATAAATAAATATAAGCAGGGTGTTTAAAATGGCTACTGTAGGGGCGTCCTAAGGCGCATACCACGTAAAAGGACGTTCTAGGTTCAAATCTGCTCCAGAACCTTTGTTGTATCTCATTCCTCTCTCTCTCTCTCTCTCTCTTTCCCGATCTTTCCTGTCTCTCTCCATTTCGAACTGCCTAATAAAGGTGAAAATGCCCCAAAAATTATCTTGACAAAAACAAAATGGCAACTCTAGGGGAATATATACTTTTATACATTCTCCATTGCCACCAAAAGAAAAGTTAAAGAGAAGATGGTATGTGCGCCAGAGTCTCTTCTGACTGAGCCACCGCCATTTTCATTTGTTTTACACAGGAAATTACTTCTTCGTTGGTAGTTGTTCGTTGGTGGAACGCATGACGTTGCAGCAGACGTTAGCTTTGCGTTACACATTTTGCTATGCGAGAACGCGAGAAACGCTCCTTGCATTGCCTTTTTGCGTTAGAGTACGTAAGTAATCTATTACTTTCCTTGATATCTATCGACCGACCAGTAGAAAACGACATTGAGAGGTCTCTGCCACGCCCCCCAAATTCGCTTTTTTTTTTTTTTTAACAAATAAGGATGATGTTTGTGACCCTGACACAGGTCCAGCACACCAGATATCCTCAGAAAGAACACAGTTGGAGAACCAGACTCTGACCCGCGGCCCGGCCTCGGACACAGCCCCGCCCCGGGACGGGACACCGACAGCGGGCAGGTGAGGAGCGCTGGAGGCCCTGCTCTTATGGAGGTAGAATGGGTTTGGAGAAGTAGAATGAAATCGCAATGCCAATAAAAGCAGATTTCTCTCCCTGTCTCTCTTCTTCTCATCCCCTCTCTTCATCTTATAATTTCTTCTCTCCTCTCCTTGCGTCTTTTCATCTTATTTCTTCTCGCCTCATGTCTTTGCTTTTTGTCTCTACTCTCTCCTCCTCCTGTCTTGTCTCGTCATCTCTTCTCATCTCTTCATCTCTTCATCTCGTCTCTCCTCTTCTTTTCTCATCTCATGTCTTCTCTTGTCTTTGTCTCTTCTCTTTTGTCTTTTCATCTCGTCTTTCCTCCTCTCATCTCTTCATCTTTTCATTTCTTCCCTTCCTGTCTCTGCTCTTCTCCTTTTGTCTTCTCTTCCTGTCTCTTCTTGTCTTGTCTCTTCTCTGCCTGTCTCTCTTCTCATCTCATCTCTTCATCTTTTAATTTTTTCTCTCCTCTTCTTGTCTCTTCTCTTTTCGTCTTGTTTCTTGGTGTCTCGTCTCTTCTCTTTTTGTCCCTACTCTTCTCTTCCTGTCTCGTCTCTTCTCATTTCGTCTCTTCGTTTCTCTTGCCTCCTTATCTTGTCTCTTCATCTCACTTTTCCTCCTTTTCTATTCTCTTCTCTTTTCTAATCTAAATTGGTCTTTCCTATATATCTGTTCCAGGACTCCCCAGACCGTCAGCCGTCTCCTGCCCCAGCCCCGACCCCATCCCCTGCCCCGACCCCAGCCGTTGCCCCGTCCTCACCCCCGACCCCGAGCGGGCCGGGGGTGAGCGGGGCCCAGCGCAGGGCCCAGGCGCTCCGGCTGGGAGTGCTGATAGCAGAGCTGGAGAAGACCTTACAGAACCAGAACTTCACTGACAAAGAGCTGAGAACCCTGGACACCCAGATACTGCACCTGGCAACCATACTGAAGGTAAACCTCTGATGTGTTTATCTACATATACTGTACATTCACATACAATATATATACGACTGTAAGCACACAGCCACAGACATACACACACACACGCACAAAACTTTTCAAAATACACTGAAAGCCCTCAGCTATCCAAAATACGCTATACAATGCTAACATAGCCAACATGATCTCATAAAAAGTTGTGAAATGAGCATAAACTCTGAAATACAGATTTATGTACTGTGGACAGAAATTACCTCCACCACAAACTGGATTCTGTGACAATAACACAAATTGGACACGGCATTTTCAGCTAAATGTTGGCTAACGGTTACGTTTAGGGAACTAAAACAACTTGGTTCAGGTTAGAGAAAGGCTTTGGTCATGGTTCAATAAGAAAGACCTTTGCTAAAAATTTAAATTTGACTCACAGTAGAAATTTCCTTCGTGCAAGCTGGGAATTGAACTCCAGTCTCTGACATTGAAGTCAAACTCATCCATCCATCCACCACCTGACCACAACACCCTGACTGTCCACTGAGCTGCTTCACTGTGACTCTACTGCCTGTTTATAGTCGTGTCTCCTTCATGGAACCGCTTCATGGTGGGAAAATGGAATTTTAACACTTTGCATGCCACCAACCCCTAATTTGGTGTTGACAAGTCGTGTTCATTTCACGTGTTTGTTTGAGATCAGGTTGAGCATAGCATATTTTGTGGAGTCCATCCATTTGTTTGTTGCACAAGGTATGTGTGTGTGTGTGTGTGTGTGTGTGTGTGTGTGTGTCTGTATGTGAGTGCACAAATGCGCATGTATTTATGTGTGTGTGTTACTCCCCCAGAACGACCTCTCCCTATTGAAGAGCTCGTCATCAGAGGAGACACTGGCCGTGGAGGAAGTCCTGGGCAGCTTCGACTTCCTGTCACATGACTTCAACGCTGACGACGACACTTCCTGTTTGGGCAGCCTGAGGCTAAAAGACAGTGGGTGAGTATAGATAGATAGATAGATAGATAGATAGATAGATAGATAATCCAATAAAAACTCAACGGTGTCTTATTGGAAACAACCCATCTCTGGTCTTTATTTTTAGGATCAGTTCTTTCCAGCAGAGCACTCTGAGGAGTCTGGGCCTTTTCTCCCACGACAGCCAATCAGCTTCTGAGGAAGAGCTGGTCATCGCCCCACTGACTTCTGGGAACTGGGGTCTTGACCAGGCTCTGGAGACTCACCTGGATATCTGCAGCATACTGCTACAGGTGCGTTCTATAAATACACAATATTTATATAATTGTGTATTCATATTGTGTATTGACCATTCCTTTCCACCGGGCTGGAAGTGAATTGCACTCCAACCTGTTTTGGGCTTCACACACATTCAGATTTTTTTGATGACTTTTAACATCTATTCTAGGATGGAACCTATATCTGATACCAATATTAACTGAACTGAACTGATTTCACTTATGGTTTGTGCCTTTAAGTTCTTTGAGCCGTCTTCCCAATACCAATCAAGTCGTCTGTCTCACTTGCTTACTTTCATTGTTTTCTCTTGTTGTTCTTCATGCTAAGATGTCATTGATGCCACAATTTTGACAATTGTCTTAGGATGACATAAGATTTACTTATTGCCAAAGCAACACTAACAAATTCTGATTTCAGAATAGCATAAGTACAAGTTTCATGTTCCATGCATGCCTCAGTGTCTGATTTTGTACCACATAGCTATATATTGTCCAGACTGGAATTGACAAAATGCGTCTCCATGCAGCTTTTTGCTGTTGACACTGATTATCTAAGATAATGCTTTGTATCTCTCATTTACCCCAGAAGACATAATCTAAGATGTATACGTCTGCTACACTTTCACTTTTAAACTCTATGGAGCCTCATCAGACGTCTATAACCTTTTAGACGTCTTTTAAGCAGCCAGTCGGTGTGGAATTGTATTCTTCTGTCTTTCTGGAGCCACAGCCAACAAAAACAAAACAATAAATCTCTCTCTCTCTGGTCTGAGCCTTCACACTGACTAAACCACACAGCAGACAGACAGAGGGAGGCTAATAGGACTCAGGTGCAGCTCGTTGTCTTATCAGGCCCTCGTCCCCCCCCCCCCCCCCCCCCCCCCCCCCTCCCCCTCCCCCTCCCCCTCCCCCTCCCCCTCCCCCTCCCCCTCCCCAGGGTGTAAGTGCAGCAGACTCCAGTCTCTCCAGGAGGGACCTGCTGGAGGAAATGTGTCTCCAGGCTGAAGTCCTGGACAGAGTCAGCTGTCTGCTGCTGGAGAAGAACGACAACATCTCTGCCAGCGACAGTCAGTGGAATAATATCTATCTATCTATCTATCTATCTATCTCTACTCAGAGTGCTCTGCTGGAAAGAACTGATCCTATTGGACAAAAATAAAGAAGAGAGATGGGTTGTTTCCAATGAGACACCTTTGAGTTTTTATTTGATTATCTATCTATCTATCTATCTATCTATCTGTCTATCTATCTATCTATCTTCTGCAGTCACTGAATGATACAAGCATGTGGAAGTAACTAATTACATTTACTCAAGTTACTATAATTGATTAGCTTTTTTATGTACATGTACTTTTTTGAGTATTTTGTAATTTTACTTAATTATTGCACTTACATTTTACATCCATTACACAGGATAGTTTTGTATTTTTATGTATGCACTTGAAAATGCTCTTCTCTGTGATTAGGAGAACTTTTGGTCAAATAAAGCCGACTCTGATTTTCATGCTCCTCCTCCTCTTCCTCCTCCTCCTCTTCCTCAGTCCTCCCCAAGACCCAGAGAACGAGGGATGTGCTGCTGTTCTGGGAGGAGTGTGTGAACGACGGCAGCTCTCCGTTCTGTTGCCACGCCGACGGCTTCTCCAGGACGCTACGGAAACGCTACACGCACAAGGTCAAGGCCAAGCAGCCCGGCCAATCAGAGAAAGGTGCGGAAACCCTTGAACTATTAGATATCATCAATTTGTGATGTTCAGCGCATTCCAGGAGTTATTTTGTGATGCCTAGCCTTGTCTACTTCTACTTCAGTCAGTGATTTCCTACATTTCCCACAATGCCTTTCGATAACCTCCAGAGAACGGGTGTGAACTTGTTGCATTCAGCTGTGGGTTTTACGTGTAGATGGAGAGAGAGCGATAGTAATACTGGAGTGAGAGATGCAACCTGTCTCTCTGCTGCATTGCATTCTGGTCTCTCTCCTGCTCCTGTGGGTGGAGAAATTGGTCTCTCTCCTCTTCTACTTCTTCCCTGTATGATTGTTGAACGTCTCTCGGTGCAAAATGGCGGCTCTAGAAAGATGCCCTCGCTCTTTGATTCTGAGGGACTGACACCAAAACCTGACGTTTACCGCTGATGTTTCAGATCACTGAAACACTTTCTGATATCAAACTCCATTGTTGCTGCGCTGAAAATATCTCAACATGATGCTTTAGCCGCAGAAATAAAAGAAAATACATTACCAAACAATAAAATGGGTCCAGAAATGCAAGGTACATCGCCAATAACTTACATGTTAACATGTTTTAGGGTGGATTTTCCCTTTTAAGAAGCTTAGGTAATGGAAGATGTTGGCTCCTGCACACTGAGAAAGCTCTAACCTGACAAGTCAACCACAAGCCGGGTCTTCACTCTCTTCCTCCTCTCTCCTCTGCAGTGTTTTCCCAGCTGCTGCAGCAGGTCCAGGCGAGCTGCAGGATGGTGCCCAGCCCTCGGCCGCTCTGCAGCCCAGACAGAGTCACCCTCTTCCAGCTGTCTGTGTACCTGAAGCGCTGGGGCATCCAGGACCTGGGGGAGCACATCTCACGCCTCTCCAAAGAAGGTAGAACGAACACTTCAAAACGCAGACACTTAAAGTTACATCAAGACGTATAATCCCAACAAATTAGTGAAAATCGTCATTTTATTTTTATTTTAATTTATCTTAAAGGGACATTAAGTAATCTATGATCTTTATCAAACTCTATCGGCGACATTCTCAGCCCCAGAATAGCCAACCCAAACAACATTGCACACATACACAAACACTCACACACACACACACACAGTCACTCACACACTCACACACACACACATGCACACACACACACAAATGCACTGTTGTTCCTGCAACACCAACATCTCCTACCTCACCATTCAATTTACAATTAACATGCGCAATACATCATATGTATTTTATTAATATTTTGCTATTTTTTGTATTTCGCTATATTTTGTTAATATATTGCTTATGTACCTTATGCACCAACCACACCAAGTCACTTTCCTTGTATGTGCAAACATACTTGGCATAATAAAGAATGCTGAATTCTGATTCAAACACAAATTGTAACAACATTGATTGAACTCCTACACAATTCTCTCTTTTGAGCTACGGTGGCCTGTAATGGACACAAACAATAAAGTCACGTTTTCACAATAGAGAGGAGTAAGCTAGCTAATTAGAGCAGAGATCCAACAGAAACATCTAGTGAAGAGGTGATATATCATGCAAAATACTGGAATAATAGAATAATAATACTGCTTTGTCATTTACTTGAGAACAAGCCTTTTTAGTCTTCATAGTGTCTTTAAACCCCAGTTGGTGTGGAGTTTTTGTTCTAAAACAGAGTTCAGGCTGGAAATGAGTCAGAAATCTCGGCAGCTGGTGAAGTAATCATTGAGTCATTGGTATTGATCAATAACCCTATCAACCCCTGCAGATATATTATGGTCATTTTGTTCTATTGCGCAGTAAAAATCTCCTTATTGCCTCTTGAAATTTTTATTTTAATGCCTTGACACTGTACATATTTACTTTAATGTAAACCTATCTTAAGTTTATTTCTATTTTAATGACTTTACATCGAGCACAAGGGATCGCCACAGATCACCAGTCATGTGTGTGTGTGTGTGTGTGTGTGTGTGTGTGTGTGTGTGTGTGTGTGTGTGTGTGTGTGTGTGTGTCCCGCTGGTTTCTGCTGTATGTTCGAGGAATGACAGAATGCTGCTGTAGTTCTACCAGAGAACATGAGAACGTTCCACACATTCCAACATACTGAGGCATCTGGACCACGTCTGTCAACATTATGGTCACACCAAACTGAGTGTGTGTGTGTGTGTGTGTGTGGACAATGTCTACTTCCAAGGGTTCATAAAGTCCTCACATGTATATTATAATGAAGAGAAAATGACTTGTGAAGGCGCAAATTTAGGTCAGTGGGAATGGAAGGAGAGAAGGAAAGGAGAAAGGAAAGGAAGGAAGAAAAGACAGTGTATTGAGATACTGTTCATGAGGGAGAGGAGGAAGGACAGAAGGAAGGAAAGAAGAAAGGAAGGAAGGGAGGGCCCCATCGAGATACTGTACAAGAGGAAAGAGACAAAGGGAGGGATGAAGGAAGAAAGGAAGGAAGAAAGGACTGCATTGAGATTCAAAAGTGAGAGGAAAGAGGAATGAAGGAAGGAAGAATGTGAGGAAGGACAGAAGGTATCAAGATATTGCATGGAGGTGGGGAGGAAGAAAGTAAGCAAGGGTGGATGGAAGGAAGGAAGGAAGGAAGGAAGGAAGGAAGGAAGGAAGGGAGCGTTTGTGTGTGTGTGTGTGTGTGTGTGTGTGTGTGTGTGTGTGTGTGTGTGTGTGTGCGTGTGTGTGTGTGTGTTCTCCTCACAGCCCCCAGCTGTAGGGGCCGTAGCTCTCCTTAAAGGCTTTTTTATGTTTCAACAAACCACATGGTTCAACTTATTGCTAAAATATGGCCGAACATACACACTCACACACACACACACACACACACACACACACACACACACACACACACACACACACACACACACAAACGCTCCCTTCCTTCCTTCCTTCCTTCCTTCCTTCCTTCCTTCCTTCCTTCCTTCCTTCCTTCCTTCCATCCACCCTTGCTTACTTTCTTCCTC